>NC_135485.1:63729719-64029719 GCF_052094955.1 Ictidomys tridecemlineatus
TAAATAATAAATTTGAACGGCTCTGTCCCCACAAACTCGATAATCTATGTGAAATGAAATTCCTGAAGGACACAATCTGCTATAATTCACACACAAAGAAACAATCTGAAAGGGCCTATATTTGTAGAAGAAACTGAATCAATACCCAGGCATGGGGGCATTCGCCTGTAATCCCAGTGGCTCAGGAGGCTGAGGCAGGAGTCCAAAGCCAACCTCAGCAACTTAGTGAGGCCCTGTCTCTAAATAAAATACAAAAAAGGGCTAGGTCTGTGGGTCAGTGGTTAAGTGCCCCTAAGTTCAATTTCTGGTACCAAAAGAAAAAAAATTCAATCAATAATCAATAACTTTTCATAACAGAAAGTACTAGGCCCAGATGGGTTCACTGATGAATGCTACCAAATATTTAAGATAGAAATACCAATTCTCAGGGTTGGGGATGTGGCTCAAGCAGTAGCGCGCTCACCTGGCATGCGCGGGGCACTGGGTTAGATCCTCAGTACCACATAAAAATAAAATAAAGATGTTGTGTCCACTGAAAACTAAAAAAAATAAATATTAAAAAATTCTCTCTCTCTCTCTCTCTCTCTCTCTCTCTCTCTTTCTTGAAAAAAAACAAAAACAAAAAAGAAATACCAATTCTCTACAGTTGCTTCCCAAAAAAAAGAAGCAACAAAATTGCTTCTTAACCCATTCTGTGATGACAGTCTTACCAAACCAGATTGAAAACACTATAAGAAAGAGAAACTATAGACCCATATTTCTCATAGATGCAAAATTAATAATAAATAATAGCAAATCAAATTCAACAATGAGTTAAAAAAACTATATATCTTCAAGTGGAATTTATTCCAGGTATGCAAAGCTAGTTCGACATTGAAAAATCAGTTAATATAATCCATCACATCAACAGGCTAAAGAAGAAAAATCACATATCATACCAATAGGTACAGAAAAAATAGAGCTATCATCCTTAAAGACTCCATACCAAGTCCCTCAAATGCCTCTCTCAGTTCACAAGGACCTCGCCGGGCCCAGGAAACCATGAGAGCAACCAGAGCCAGAATGCCTCTCTAGAAAGACACTGACTCCCTCACTATGCTGGGACCTAGGGCAAGTGAATGTTGTCTGTAGAAAGCAGCTTTAATTGTGTATATGCCATGACAGCTGCTCCTTGGGATGCCGGTCATGTAAGGAACAAAGCAAAGGAAACAAATTAATGATGTCACTGCTTCTGTGGCCTGGCAGATGAAATCCCCAAATAATCAAAAACAAAACAAAACCTCCTCAAACTAATAAGCATTTGTGGCAGATCACAGGAAACTAGGCTAATAGATGAAAGTCAATTGCTTTCCTATATACCAGCAACAAAAAATAGGAATTTAAAATTTTAAAAATATGTGCAGTGGAGGCAGGAAATATTTGGGAATTTTGAGAGCAAAAAAAGTAGTAGGAGGGCTGGGATTGTGGCTTAGTGGTACAGTGCTTGTGTTGCATGTGTGAGGCACTGAATTTGATCTTTGGCACTGCATAAAAATAAATAAAATAAAGGTATTGTGTCCATCTACAATTAAACAAATATTTAAAAAGGAGAAGCAGCAGGAGAGTAGATTAAAGAGGTAAACTGAGGCTACATTTTTCTAGAAAATGTTTTATAGAAAATTTGTGGGCTGGGGATGTGGCTCAAGCGGTAGTGCACTCGCCTGGCATGCATGTGGCCCGGGTTCGATCCTCAGCACCACATACAAAAAAAGATGTTGTGTCCACCAAATAAAAAATAAATATTAAAATTCTCATTCTCTCTCTCTCTCTCTCTCTCTCTCTCTTTAAAAAAAAAAAGAAAATTTGCAAATTAACTCATGCAACACTAAATAGGATGGATTGGAGAGAAGGCAAGGGGAGCTGGCTTTACCAGAGGCAGTCATACTGGTTCAGAGGCAGTGAACATCATTTGCCAAAGAGATCACAAGGACAGCCTTTGTGGCAATGGAGACAAAGAGGAGAGGACAGATTCATCCCCTCAATAAATAATTTGAGCAGGTACATAAGTGCCTGTCATGTTTCTAGACACTGAGGACACAGTAGCAAATTAGATCACCCTTTGGGGGTTTCAAATGGAGTTTAAGGAACAGAAGTTGGAGTCTGGTTGGATGAGTGGACATGGCAGAAGGATATGATGAGACAGTGGAGAGTTCATTGATATCTGGACTTTTCACCTTGAACAACTGAGTAAGTGATATTGTTGGACCTGTTGGGTAAAGACCTAAGGGACTCCCAGATGGATTTGTTTAGTAGGCAGTAGAAGATCTTGCTCTGGGCACAGATTCATATATCTTCCCTGGAGCTAATAAGTCAAATGTGAAATAGTTGGGTTTTTAAAAGTTTCAAAATGAAGCTCAAATAAATTTAAAAACCATGCTCTTGACATATTTTTCTTTCAAAATTTACATAATTTTCAATAGCCCAGATTGTTTTCTCATATAGCCCACCCTTTGATTATCTATAGCTTCAAGTAGAAGGTGGATACTTCTGCCTCAAGATGTAAACACGAGGGAAAATTAATGACATCTCCATAATATTTTCTGTACACACTACTGCTGGATAGAAATACAAAATCACAAAAGAAAGAAAGGTACCATCTTAGATTCTTAAAACCTCTTTTTCTACAGTTCATGAATCTGATAATATGGTGACAGTGTATGTAAGGAAATTTTTATTTTCAGCAAAGGAGGCATGGGGAAAGATAGAATGGAACTGGCAAAATTCAAAGATGGAAAAAAGAAATGACGAGGAAAGCCATTGTGCCTCATCCAAAGATAGTGGGTACCTGTAACAATTTCAATGGTGTCAATGTATAAACATGATTGGTTGGTTTCCAGATACTCCACTTCTGTTTGAAGTAAAAAACGATGTGGGCCTTTGTGTATTTGAATAGTTGGTATCTGTGTTATGTGTATCATAAATGCACGGATTATTCACAAATTTGTGAACAAAGACAAGAAAAATCTCATAAATTTGTTGGATTTCAAAAGAGAAATCTGCTCGGCATATGTGAAATGAGAATGTGTAATATCCCTGGACCTACTATGGTCCAAGATGATATCAGATTTGACATGAGAAACTGTACTATTCTCAAATGGCAAGAACACCAGTGATGTCAAAACAAACTATGTCATGGGAAACCAGCAACACATTGTCAAAAAAGTACTTACCCCTTTGAAGTGTTTTGCTCATTCTACAAAAATTAATTGTTGAACAGATCATGAAAGTTATTGTATATTGTGTAGTGTATGAAAGGATATGTCTGCCCAATGTCCTATTCATAAAATGGCATATATACATACATATGTGTGTGTATGTATATGTGTGTGTGTGGGGGGGTGGGTATATATATGTATACACACACACATGAAAGATATATATTGTCCCAGTGTTCTATATAGGACAATCTGCATTTTTGATCTTCATGATAAATAAAGGATATATAAACTCTAGATTATGATTTACAACCTATTTTAATGCATCTGTCAATTTTGTTGAAATAAATGCAGAATTGACAACTTGGGACTTAATGACTTAGTGTAAATTCATCCCATTTGGATAGCTGAAGTTCCAAAACCCCTGCACAGCTATGAGTTTATGGTTACCAGGGGCTCTTTGATCCTCAGCTGGGATGAAGTTCTTCTGTCACCCATGTCCCCAGATTTTTGGAAATATAGTTTTGTTGGTGGTACTAGGGATTGAACCCAGGGGTGCTCTACTACTGAGCTATAACCCCAACCCTTCTTATTTTGCATTTTGAGACAGGGACTCCCTTAATTGCCCAGGCTGGCCTAGAACTTTCCATCATTCTGCCTCAGCCTACCAAGTTGCTGAGATTACATGTCGGACCCCTGTGCCTGGTGGAAATACAGGTTTTGGCATCCTGCCTGGCCTACAGAAGGCAGTTGTGGGAGTAGATGACACTACCCAAGAACACATGGCATGAAAGGGTGGACCCAGGATTGAGCCCTGCGAGGCACGGGGAGGAATGGAGGGGCAGTGCAATTGTGTTCCTTGAGTGCTTGCTAAATTCCAGGCTTTGATGTTCATCTCACTGAAATTTCACAATTAATTGATAAGGTAGATAGTTTTGCCCCACTTTCCCCTGCCCCAACAAATAAAATAGACTCAGAAGTTGGGGAGGGCTAGGAGATATTAAGTGAGATTTTTCTTCAGGGCAAAATGTTGCAGATGAATCAAATAGAATAAGAAATGTGGAAAAAATTGTCACACATTTACCCATCAATATTTAACTCAAATTGTGTCATACTGAATTTGATCATGAATTTTTTATTGCTTCCTCTGATACCTCATATTCAAAACGGAAGAAAAGCAACAACACAAAACCCTCGAGTATGCAGTTGGGAAGCGAGGCCTAGGGTGTTCTTTGCCTAAAATCTTGCTATGTTCACATTAGTCATACTTTGTAGATAACATGAAAAGGAGCAAAATTGTTGACTCAATGTGCCGTCATGGTCTCTGAAGTTTTTAGATGAAAGAGCTGAGTTACTGTGGACCAAAATCTCCCACTGAGCAACTAAACTACAAGAAAAATATCATGAGACTGACCCCTGGAATTAACTAGTGACAAAGGTATTTTAGAGCAAAGAAGCATAAAGAATCTTGCTAAAGGGGTGGGGATATGGCTCAATTGGTAGAGTGCTTGCCTCTCAGGCAAAAGTCCCTGGGTTCAATCCCCAGCACCAAAAAAAAAAAAAAAAAGAAAAGAAAAAGAATCTTGCTAAGGGCTGGGGGTGCAGCTCAGTGATAGAGTACCTGCTTAGCATGCACGAGGTCCTAGGTTCCATCCCCAGCACAACATGCACAGAACAAAACAAAGAGTCTTGTTAATAAAACCTTTATTTGGTTTACATTTCAAATGTAATGTAAAAACTTTATAAGCCAGAAAATTTGATAGTGTGAGAGCCAGAAGAAACTATGCTAACGTACAACATTTATTTAGAATAAATCAAAAATTTGATTTTTTGGGAGTCCCATCATCATAAAGTAAACATATCCATCATATTTCACTTGCAAAAGATGGAGAAGAACTCGAGTTGAAGAGGTGTTTGTTGATTTTAGTTGCTTCGGTAAAAGCTCTTCACCTAGAGAGGACATACAAATAATAGTTTTGAATTTTCTCAATCCATACTTTAATTTTTAATTAACTTTTAAGTTCAGAATCATTTTATGATTAGTTGTAAAGATAATAAAAAGAGGTTTCCATATACACTGCACCCAGTTTTCCTGTTGGTTAATATTATATGCTACTATGATAGACTTGTTATAATTAATGAACTCAAATAGATTATTATTAATCAAACCATACTTTATTCAGATTCCTCAGTTTTTACCTAAGGTCCTTTTTTCTGTTCTTGGATCCTGTCCAGGATACTATATCACATTTAATTGTTGTATTTCCTTACGCTCCTTTAAACTGAGTTTCTCAGATTTTCCTTGTTTTTGATGACTTTGACATGTTTTTGTTGTTGTTTTTATTTTTGTTTTGGTACTGGAAATTGAACCCAGGGGTGCTTTACCACTGAGCCACATCTCCAGTCTTTTCTATTTTGAGACAGCGTCTTGCTAAGTTTCTGAGGTTCTCACTAACTTGCCGAGGCCGGCCTCAAATTTATGATCCTCCTGCCTCCGCCTTCTGAGTCTCTGGGATTTGAGGATACTGGTCAAGGAATTTGGAGAATGTGCCCTAGTTTAGTTTGTCTGTTGTTCTCCTTGTGGTTAGACCAGAGGTATGGAGTTCTGGGAGGCATACCACAAAGGTCAAGAACCATTCTCATAACATCATTTCTGGGTTGCAATCCATCAACATGGATTATCTCTGTTGAAGGTAACTTTGATCACTTGGCTGAGGTAGTTTTCTCAGGTTTCTCCTTTCTATGCTTGTTTGCCTGGCTTTCCATATTGTTCTTTGGAAGAAAATCACTATGCAAACCCACACTTAAGGGGAAGGGAATCAAGTTCCATTCCCTTGAGGGAGGAGGTACCTACACAAATACTTGGAGGGGTTTTTTTGGTTTGGGGTTTTCCTTTTGTGGTACTGAGAATTGAACCTAGGGCGTTTGACTACTGAGCTATACCCCAAGTCCTTTTTTATTTTTATTTTTTAAATTTTGAGACAGGATCTTGAGAAGTTGCTAAGACTGGCTTTGAACTTGTGATCTTCCAGGCTCAGCCTTCCGAGTAGCTGGGGTTACAGGTATGCACCCCCAGCACAGCAAATATCTGGAGTTCTATGTGGGAGATTGTACTCTTTTTTCTATAGGGAAATCCTCCTGCCACCTCTTCGCTCTCAAAATTTCCAATTTTCCCTGCCCTCAACACTCACCCTTTTTTCAAATTAATTGTATTCAATTATTTATATCAGTATGGCCTCATATATATTTATTTTAAATTTTACATTTCTTGATAATATGACAGTGTTGATTACAATCGAATACTATATTATTTTGTTACTCAAATTGTTCCAGTTTTGGCTATGGGAAGCCTTTTCAGTTGGTTCCTATGTCCCTTTGTCCCAATCTATTCTGCCTTTTCTTTCTTTCTCTCCTTCTCCTCTTCTTTAGCTGTGTGGAGGAAATCTTGGTGTGTTTTAATATGTCTTCATTCTTTGCTCTTTGTCTCTCGATTCTGTTTTGGATATTTTTATTTCTAGTTTTAGTGTCAATTAATAATGTAGGGTCCAAATTGATGATCAGGTGTCAGGACCATCAAGATATTTTACTTTAAACCAATTCAAAGATTCAGTGAGATAATTTCCCTGTGGTTGACAAAAACTAGTTCAGATGTCAGGACTCATTATTATGTGTGTGGATACATATTGTACCCACCTTACTTTCTGTATTTAACAATGTTGCGGTGGGTGGCCCACACTTTTGCTTCTGGCCTCATTCTGTCAGTCTCAACTATATACTAATCTCAGCTGATCATTTCTTAAGTTAGTTCTATTCACTTGAAGTCTGCAGTAACTCCCCAAAGCTTACTGAGTCATTAACTTGATATTCAAGACATCATATGCCAAGGCCCCAACTACCTCTTAAAAATCTTGTATTTTTTAAGGGATTTGGAAAAGGGGAGGGGGAGGGGAAGTGCTGGAGAGTGATACTGGCTAAATTATATTGTTCTATTGTGTGCATGGACAAATATGTAACAATAAATCTCATCATTATGTGCCAATAAAAATGTGGAAAGAAAACAATTTTTGTATTTCTCAATATTTTCCTACTTATACCATATATTCTAGGCAAGTTGGACCTAAGCTCATAAAGATGTTTTTCATTTTTTTGGTGGGGGTGGAGGGGTCTACAGATTCACTAATGTTGCTGATCAAAAGCAACATTTCATATGTATTAATTTTATTCACATTTTCTGCCAGTGATACTGTTTGCCCCATCTGGTCCACTTCCACTCTTGTCTACCCTGCTGTAGGTCATAGGAAGCTGACCCGTGACCTAGAGCAATTCTTTGCAGCCCTCTGCCTTTTTGATGGGTTCAGCCAATGGGAAGCCCACAAGCACAACAGAAAGCTTCCCTTGACCCCATCCTGGGAGGTTGACTCAGGCTGCACTTATTCCTCTGTTGAGCGGTTACTGTTCCTCTGGGGCAACCTCCTCACTCAGTTCTCTCCTTGGAGAACAGGTAACTGCTCCCTCCTGGTCTCCTGGGCTGGGGAGGCAGGTGGTAACCACTCAGCTGTTGCCAGGCAGGTGATTGAACCCTCCATTCATTTCCCTACGCCTCCACCAGCACCTTTGCATTAGCCTCCATTAAATCCTATCAGTCTAGGTTTCACTTATTCTTGTTAGATAACATACTTCCTCTTTAGAATTAAAAATCACTTCTTTCAAGAAACTTTCATTCATTCATCTCAGAAGTGCCATCTCTTCTTCCTCTGAACATAAAACAGCACTCTGTCTAGAGGTGTGCATCAAATTCCTCTTTGTTTTTGGGGGATTGACTAATCCCTTCTTTTTGAGTACAAAATCTATAAAGACGGGGGAACAGTTAATTTATTTTTGTCTACAACATCTAGCAATATATTATATAGTATTAGATATTTGACACATTATTTGCTAAACAAATGAGCTTTTTTTTTAAAATGTATTACGCAAGAATTGTTTTTGTTAACTTACATCAAGTCCTCACTCCAGACAGGAAGTGCAATATTACAAAGAATGGAAAAAGTATTGTTTTTTTTATACTCAAAGTGTAATCTATGGAGGTAACTGACAAATTGTTGTTGATTTCTCCTTAACTACATCCTTGATAGCTAATCCTGGAGAAAATTAGTGGAAAAAGACTTGATTGAATTTTAGATGGTGAAATTCTATAGAACATTTCCAAATATTCTAAATTCTATATCCACCCATTTCAAAGTCCACCTTCTCTAAAAGGATGGTTTTTCTATTTGCTTTTTCATATTTGTTTATTAATTTTTTCATATTTGTTTATTAATGTTTTTATTTGGGGGTATTTGTATATTTAGTTATAAGATGATATATTTTATGAGGTCTATAAGTCATTTTCTTAGAAATACACATTTGTGTTTATAGACATTTGTATAAAATACTGCACATGTAGTTTTTATTCTATGAGCGAGGCACACAACTTGGGCAGATAGGGCTGTGTGTACATATGAATAAACTTCTGTTTATACACAAACATTTATATGATTATGTACATGTTTCTAGTCATTCCATCAATAAATATATTGAAGTATGTCTATATGTGTAAATAGTTCTCAAACAAAGCTAATTTTGCTGAGGAGGCCTTTCGGGTTTCTGTCTAGCACGAATGACCTGAGACATCTGGAAATCTACCAGGGCGGATGGCTGTGTGTCTTGTCTGGCCTGTCACCACAGGATGTATCTGTCCTGTCTGACCTGTTTAGCTTTACCTCACTAGTTAGATGCTTTACGCCACAATCAAAATGATCCAGATCTATAATTTTTATTTGCTGTTCCCTCTTATAATTATTAGTTTCTTTTATCAAGTTTTTTTTTTTTTTTGTCTTAGTAGGGAGTGAAGTTTCTACTTCTTTTGTTTCACCATACTTTGGTGAAACAACGGTAATGGTATTTCACAGGTGGTAATTGCTTCACTAATTGAGCAATATAATTCTTAGAAAACTCACCATTCCTTTATTTACTAAAATATGGTTCAGAGAATACATAAGAAGACATTAAAATCCACCTTTTATTAAGATAGCACTTTGGGAGTCTTAAAGAATTGTTATAACTGAATTATTATTCCAACAATAAATGATTTACAAAAACCTGAAACATACTTCTAAACCCCACAGACTCTGGGAGGAGTGTTGGTATCAACTTACCACCAGCTTCTTTAGAAAGCATTCATGGCTCTCCTCCTGTTGATATCTCTCTTGATTTGGCAAAGGGAACAAACAGGGCAGCAGATAGTGGCCATGTAATCATCACAAATAGATCCCTGTTTGAAAACACAAAAGAAATAGAAATGTAACCTGTGGATTTTCAGGCATCTTGAAAAGCAGACGGCACTGATCCTTCAGATTCAGTTTGGATGGATATGTTCAGGAAAATGTTCACTGATTTTTTTTCTGTATAACTCTCGTCTCTCTTCATAATACAAAATGTTCTCCTTTTAAATTCTGAGGGTACAAGAAGATATCCAACCAAATGGTAATGACATGTTATCGTAGCAGAGAATTCTAAATCCATCCTACCCATGGGTGACCAAATTGTTTTTTTGTTTGGTATTTACTGAGTGTGTGTGTGTGTGTGTGTGTGTGTGTGTACACATGTGTGGTTTTAATTTTAATTATTACAAAATTTTCTTCTTTCTGTTGAATAGATCTTTCCCAGGTCTGTTTGTTTCCTTTAAGATGTTTCACAATTTATTTTTATCTAATTAATGATCACCCTTAAATTTTTATCCACAGTTTGTATTTATATTTATCTCTCTATCAATGTCAAACAAGATATAGTCTTTAGGACTGATACTTCTATTTCTTCTTCTTTTAATTTCCAAAGTTTTGTTAAGACCAGCTGAAATTTTAGTTTCAGATGGTTATTAATTCTTCAAGCCCCTAAGGAGTATTTAAAAGGCATTATGTACTAGACCTTTAAACATCTTGATAACTTTCATATTAAAAAGTCATGTCAGGGCTGGGGTTGTGGCTCAGTGGTAGAGGGCTTGCCTAGCATGTGTACGGCACTAGGTTCAATCTTCTGCACCATATAAAATAATTAAAATAAAGGTATTGTGTCCATGTGCAACTATAAATATTTTTTCTTTTAAAAAGTCATGTCAAATCAGGCATAATGGCACACTCCTGTAATCCCAATGACTCAATAAGGAAGTGATTGAGTAAATTATACTGTGCAAACATTAAAAAGAATTAGTGTTATTGACATGAAAGGAGTCTACCATTTATTAAGTGGGAAAAATATAGTGAAAATTATAGTATAGTGTGAAACCATTTTAAAAAACAACAAAAAAAAAATGAAAGAGCTTCCCAAGAACAAAACCCTCATATGTCTATATCTACAGCTGTCTAAACTATATTTATGAGTTAGAGTTATAAGAAAAAATCTGAAAGAGGATGCGTGTCAATTATTAATAGAGTTTTTTTACTAGGTAATGAAATTGCATATAAAGAGGTTCACTTTTCACTTTATATACTTCTGTGTTTGAATTTGAAATAAAATTCTTTCTTTTCTCTCTCTCTCTCTCTCTTGTACCAGCAATTGATCCCAGGGCACTTAATCACTGAACCACATGCTTAGCACCCCACCCTTTTTTACAAAAATTTTAAATTTTGACACAGGTCTTGCTAAGTTGCTTAGGGTCTTCACCAAGTTGCTAAGGCTAGCTTTGAACTTGGAATTCTCCTGCCTCAGCCTCCCGAGCTCCTAGGATTAAAGGCATGCATCACCTTGCCTGGCTGTCATAAAATTCTATAGCATGTAACTTAAACACTGATGAATATTTTTAAACGAAAAGATAAAATAATCTTGATGGAATGAAATAAGTTCCTAAGAATCTGCTTATTCATTTGTTCCCAGTGGTACTTGGCTAGGCCACGGTACCCAGATATTTGGCTCAACATTTCTTTTCTTTTTGGGTACCAGGGATTGAACTCAGGGACACTCAACTCCTGAGCCACACCCCCAGACCTATGTTGTATTTTATTTAGAGACAAAGTTTCACTGAGTTACTTAGTACCTCACTTTTGCTGAGGCTGACTTTGAACTCCCAATCCTCCTGCTTCAACCTCCCTAGTTGCTGGGATTATAGGCATGTGCCACCGTGCCTGGGTGGCTCAACATTTCTTTAGATGAAATTAACATTTTAATCAGTAGACCATAACGGGCCTCATCCAATCAGTTGATGAAATTAATAGGGGTGGGTAGGTGGGGGGGGGAGACTGTTTCCCCTTAGCAAGAAAGATTTCACAAGAACACCTCCTGTGGACTTGAATTCCAACTCTTCCCCATGTCTCTAGCCTGCCTCCATAATTGCATAATTGCTTGCCAGCCTCCATAATTGCATGACCCAATTCCTTAAAATAATCTCTCCCTTTTTTTGTTCTCACTCTCTCCTTATATACATACACATATATACAGGGAGGCATATAAATGTAAATATATATAAACATATACATATGCACACTATTTTTCTCTGTTAAATATTAAATATAGAGATATATGTGCATGTACACACATGTATCCATGCTCATGCTATTGCTTGTTGCTCTGTAGACCCTTAAATAATAAACTCTTCCACTGCACAGAGTGAAGTAGGTGTAATGGAAGGTGCATGCATGGACCGTTAGTGGCTGAGTCTACTACTAAGGCATATCTTTGGGCCTCATTTGTACATGTTGTGAACCCACCTTATAGGGATGGTGTGAAGATTTAGTGAGATGACCTAATGCACTTGGAACATAATAGGTTCTAAATTATCTTCTTACATTATACTATATACATTGCAAAAAGAGAATTAATTGTTCTCTAATGTTTTCAGCAGAAACCTGGAAGGAAATCACATAATCAGAGCATCTGTTGCTACACGTGCTAGGGAATTCCTGCCCATCAATCTCAGATGAGGTATACCATCAAACAGCCTCCATGTTTACCACAATTATTTTGATTGTGGTACCATATTTGAACAATAAGGGAATCATAAGAGACTCACAGGGATGCCATATCGGGTTCGGTAGAGAGTCCTCATTGCGACAGTTGTTCCACAAAGACAGCATTCATTCATGTCAGCTGCAACTTGACATCCGAGGCACATGAAACAAAATGTGCCACAGAGACCTGGATGCATGAAAGCAGGGGTACAAGTTACTCCGGGCTGCCTCCATCACAGCAGAAAATGTGTTCACTTCCTTGAATAGCAGGCCACGCCATGGGATCTTTGCCATGTACCGTGCTGCCATGTTCATCTTCAGCATTTCTGTTTGGCTTTCCATCAGCTTCTCCCAAACCCAGATCATCTCAGAAATGACCGCCCCTTGGAATGTATGTTATTCTTTCACTATAGTGCCTTTGTCCACTAGTCACTGGTCCACCAACACTTAGCCATGTTCCACCCATCATGCTCAGTACCAACAGCGCTGCTGACCGCAACCAGTGGGGGAAGTAACAGAAAATATTATCCAGCAGGATCCTGCTCAAGACACAAGGATCATGCACAGAAGTGGTGCCAGGGTCCTGAGTAGGAAGAGCTGCTGAGCTCAACATTGAAAGATGATTAGGACTTCTACAGATCCACAAAAGGAAACACCCTCTTTGAGGTGATTTGGCACAAGCTGCCAAAGCTAGAATTCATTCTGTATGGGTAGAGCCCCATGGTGGGTAGTGAATGAAGCTGGTGGGATGCAAAGCAGGCTGGGGATCAGTTGATAGAGAACTGTGAATGTCCAGATTTTGTTGTGAAAGTCATCGAGAACCACTGACGTACTTTCAGAGGGGAAAATGATTTGGTCAGATTCACATTTAAGAACATCTGTCATGAAGCAATTAAGCTTGTATGAGAACTTGTATATTCATTTAGTTGGCTAATAATTCTAGGGGTTGGAGGATAAAATGTCTATCTGCAGAGACTTTTACTACTCTCATCTAAATTATCACTTGAATTTGCGGATGTTGAACTAATGTACTGAGTCGTGTGAGTCATCAGCCCCTGCAATCCAGCAAGTCAACCGGAGTGAATAAGCAAACCCAACTTCCATTACCTAGATATTTTTTCCTTTTAATGCTTCTCAAATTAATTATTAATTTGTTCAGTTCAAAGATCAATTTCACTGGTAAGTTAAAGGCTAATGTATTTTCTTTCCTTATCTAAGAATACTATGTAGAGTTGAGACAAACGAGAAGATATCAGAGAAAATGTTTTATAAGTGGGTTTGGTTCTTAGCTGGTATTGAGAACAAAGCACCTTGGTTGCTCCCCTCTGTCACCTTTGTCTCAGTCCCAAACTTCCCTAGGAAATTCACTTATAGAGATTCCAAGTTCACTTAGAGAGATCTTATGAAAATAGAGTCAGAGATATTTTTTCCCCAATGGGAAGTTAATCGCCTTCGGAATTCTTTATTCTCAGGTATGTGGAGACCTAAACATATAAACTAAAATACTTCTACTCCAAGCTTGTGCTGAAATTATGGGTGAAAACTACACACGGTGTATGGACATAACGTGATTATAAAATACTGATTTTAACTTATGTGTAACCAAAAACAGTCTTTTTTAAAACCAATTTAAACTTGAAATATTTCTCTCATTAATGCACAATCTGTTTTTCATGATTAGGCCAGACCTGTTCATCTTTAGAATCAATCATGCCTTTCACTGTTCTCTCATCTCCTCAACTTATTTGGGGGGTATGACTATTCTTTACTGGCTGGAGAAGGGTTAACTTAAGATCTGCACACAGCCTTTTCTTAAACATACTGTTGCCTGACAGCTGCCTGTGAGAAATTAGGAATTTTTACTACACAGTAAGGGAGAAACATGGGAAAGATCTGGACGCTGGTAATCCACCTCCCCTCACACTTACAGACTCCACAGTCACTGAAGCAATCACACATGCCCGTCTGCCAGTTGGAGTTTTGGGGCGCACGAGTAAATCCAGGTTGAGTCACAATGACCGTGGGCTGATTTTGCATTTCCAAGGAAGGTCTGAAAAGGAAAATGTTGGCATTAGCAGCTGGAGGTTGAAAGGCTCACTTCTGCAGCATTGGGCTCCACAGGCTAGCCAGGCAGTTTAGATGAAGTTGCCTGTTGATCTTTGAAGAACATGATTTCTATTTCCACCCCTCAGAGGACAGGGGGCCCCAGGGGAAAGGAATTCACTGAACTGGTAAGGTGAACAGGTGCTTCTCATGGGGCACAGAATGGAACAGGGCTGTTCATGTACTATTTTTAGACAGGTACCTGGTATCCATGAGACAGGGAAACAAATGACTGCCCTGTGATAGTGAATCATGGCAAGTAGTGAACTGTGGAAAGGCGTCTTCTCTGATGTTATATCATTTTAAGCTTAAGTGTGCGTTCCCTCCTTCCTCTTTCTTTCTTTTACTGTTTTTCTTTCTTTCTTTGTTTTTGGTAGCACTGGGGGCTGAAGTTCTTTCTGGCTTGCTCCACAGGTCTTTTTCTCCCCTTGCCTGCTCCCCCTAGCACTTATGACAGTGTGACATTGCCACTGGTTTGTGGTGACCCCCTGGAGAACAGGAACTTTAGCATCAAGCTCCATTTGGGGTCCTCAGAGGTACTTTCAGTTGTCTTATAGAATGAAGCACTTACAATATACATGACTCACAGTGTGCTACATAGATACCGGGATGTAATACATTTCCACTAAAGAATTCAGCACAGGGCTGGGGATGTGGCTCAAGCGGTAGCGCGCTGGGTTCGATCCTCAGCACCACATACAAAGAAAGATGTAGTGTCTGCCAAAAACTAAAAAGTAAATATTAAAAAATTCTCTCTCTCTCACACTCTCTCTTTAAAAAAAGAATTCAGCACATATTTATAAAAGCACAAAAGGAAAACACTAAAAATTTTAAAATATAGTGCCTCTAGATACTTTAGCCATGTTATTATGTTCCTTGTTCTTTTATGTTCTTTCCCACATAGACCAATTTCAAAAAACAGACAAGTGGCCTCTATTTTTCATATTATTTTGCACTTCTCCTATTTCTTGAATTAGCTGCTTTCTTTCTAGATCTCATTACTTAGAAACACCTGCTAGCTTGGTAGTCCCCTTGAACAAGAAAAGAGAGCAGTATATGAAATCAAGAAGAGTTTGAAAAGCTAAGCAATGTCTCAGTTATTTCTTCACATAATGGGAAGTGAATGATAGAGATGCTTCAAACATGTCTAAGGCTGTAATTGTAACTCAATTAGATCTGGTCTTACAGATGGTTCTCTGAATCCTAGCAAATAGCCACATGCTAAGGATGCTTGGTTATTCTGGAGGAGGATATAAAGTTGTTTAATTAAAAAAAGAAATAGACTTAAAATGTTATTTTGAATATTTGTATCTGTTGGACATAATCATTATCAGTAGATACCTACTGGCACTTCTCCTTCCCATTACTGAGTGTAGTATCAAAGCACCATGCAATTTTTTTTGAGGGGCAAGGAGGTTTGAATTCTGGAGTGCTCTACCACTGAGATACATCCACAGCTCTTTTTATTTTTATTTTTTAGATAGGCTTTAAGTTCCCCCAGTTGGCTTTGAACTTATATGGAATATATATATATATATATATATATATATATATATATATATATATATATATATATATCCACTTATATATATATATATGTCGTGGATAATGAGATCAAGGTTCAAAGTTTTTCACGATTAGAAAAAGAAGTTACAGATAAGGAAAAGAGGAAGCCTAGAATGAGTCCTGTGCTGTTAGATTGGAATAAAGGTATGAACTCATGGTTACACACACACACACACACACACACACACACACACACACACACACACCACACTGTTTTAAAGATCACAAGTCCTCCTTTGGGTCTTTCAAAATCACTCCAACATGGCTTTGACCAAACTTCAGGTTTGTGACCAAACTACAGGTGCATACGATGGCATAATGAATGAGCTGAAATGCACCTGTAGTTCCAGCAACTTAGGAGTTTTTGCAGCAGGAGGATCACTTGAATCTAGGAGTACAAGGCCAGCCTGGGAAACACAGTGAGACTCTGTCTCAAAAGAATGAGAAAAAATTAAACAGATAGGGCAGTATCAGCACTTGGGGACCTACTTAGGCACCAAATATATATATATATATATATATATATATATACATATATATATATATATGTATATATATATATTTTTTTTTTCCTGGTTCCTGGATCATAACTTCATCCTCAAGGCAGGTTGTAGAAACTAGAATTTCCCTTCTCCAAGGCAAATCATAAAACTCTAATTTTCCTCCATCTTTCTAAAGTGGGAGTTGGCCATAAAGAATGACCTCTGATTTGAGAAGGATTCTGGCCCCATATTCCAGAGAAGGAATGAATCTGAACAGATAGCCTTGCTGACTTTCCTTACCCAGTCTATGAACCATCTTGGCTATGCAATAAAGTCTCCATAAAAACCTGAGAGAAGGTTGGGGTTGTAGCTCAGCGCTAGAGCATTTGCTTAGCATGGGATCAAACTGGGTTTGATCCTCAGCACCACATAAAAACAAATACATAAAATAAAGGTAAAAAAAAAAAAAACCCAAGAGGACAGAACTGGAAATCTTGTGGGCAGCTGTGGAAGTACCTGGAGAGTAGTACCCCAAAGAGAACATGAAAGCTCCATGGCCTTCTGCATATCCTGCCCTATGCATCCTTTATCAGTGTTCATTGCAATATCCTTTGTGATAAACTGGTAAGCATTAAGTGTTTCCTTGGGTTCTATGAGGTGCTCTAGCAAATTCATCAATCCAGATGAGGGGTTATAGTAAACCTGATTTATGGCCAGTCAGAAGCACAGGTAAAACTGCGCTATGTAAACAGCTATGACTGGCATCCAAAGTGGAGTGAGGACAGTCTTGGGGACTGAGCCCTTAATCTGTGGGATTTGATGCTTTTTCCAGGTAGTTCTGACACTTCAGAACTGAACTGAATTAGACGACACCCAGCTGGTGTCTGGCGCAGAACTGATTGATTGCTTTCTGGCTTCGAGAAACCTTCACACCTTTTGAGGTCCCAGAAGTCTTTTGTGTTGATTGTTGTGGTGTGAAGGCAAAGGGAAAACTATGTTTTTATAACACAAAGATGCCAAAATCAGTCACCTTTGAAAGTGTGACGAAAAACAAGATATTCACATGATATCAAAGTATCTCCCCACAAGAAACTATTTATAAAAGGGGAAAATCATGAGTTACAGCGGAGAAATCTGGCAGACACTTGACCAAGTGATCAGTTAATATTACCAGCAATGGGACATAATGGTGTCATATGCCTATTATGACTGAAAGGCACAACATTAATTTTCTGCTATTCCTGATGCAAATGTATACTCAGAATCTCATTATAAGAAAGTATTAGACAAGCATCAGTTGAAGGATATTCTACAATATAACTGCCCAATACTCTTCAAGGCTGTCAAGGTCACAAAAGAGAAGTGCAGACTAAGGAAAATGTTCTGGATTGAAGGAGACCAAGGAGACATGGTGATCACAGGTGATCATGGGATCACAGGTGATCATGGGATCCTGAATTGAATCCTGGAACAGAAAAGGGACTGTCAGCACTGTCCAGCCAGAGACTATCAAGAGTAACCATAGTTGAACAAGTAGGGCTTATTACTTGTACAAGAGCTTATTAGTTGTGTAAGGGAGAAAGCACAGGATAGGGAACTGCGGAATGTCTCAGTGTTACAAAACTCCTAGAGAATTTAGGCTTTCATTGAGTGACTTGGAAAAGATCCGAGGAGGTGGAGGAGCTGTCAGAAAGTGCAGGCGATTTTATGACCAGGCAATTTTAATAAATCATCTGTGAGGAGAGCTGGCAAGAGAAGGCTAAATGTGCAACACGTAAAGTGGCAGCAGTCACTTCTATTAGCCAGAAAAGGGAAATATGTTTTTTTTCTACTTGGACAATGTTTAAAGTTCATGGTGTCCAGGTATGACTATGGAATGCTGGTGTTTTTATCTTGATCCATTATGGTCACAGTACCCTTATCTGATGCTAATGCTCTGTGAAGGCAAGCAACAACCTACAAGCAACAAAGCCTGGCTGGTAGCCCCACTAGCTTCTTCGCGTCTTGGGCTGCTTTTCTCTTTCCTAGAACATTAGTGGATCAGTTGGTCCAATTCGAGGAAGATCTACAGATTAAGCAACGAATAGCATGATACCAACATCATGCCTGGTTTCATCAGGGGAGGAAGGGATAGAGTGAACTTGTCTGGCTGCACTCTGGATCTGGCACTCCTACTAGGAAGCAGGGTCAGAGAAGCAGAGAGGTGGGGCGTACCCCTGGGCTTCAGTTTAAAGTCCCTTCCCCGCAGCGGCTGTGGGACTCCTCTGCCACGGCTGGACAAGGGATGGTGACACAGCCGAAGTTGGGTGAGGGAGGTTTTCTGCCGCTTCCCTCCCATTCTGCCTCCCGCCCGAGGGTCACTTCTGCTAGGACCAGACCTCATCTGCCTCTGAATGGCGAGGGCAGCCAGCACAGAGTCCCCCGCAGGCAGACACTGAGGGCGCTCACGCAACCTGGGACAACCAGCTCCAGGTGGTTGCACCTTGAGGGGCCGCTGGCGGGAGGGAAGGAGCCACAGATTCTGGGAACTTGGGCGGCTGGATCCGGGCGGCCGCGGCCCGCGGGGACTTGGCGGGAACCGCCGCGGGCGTCCGGGATGCCCAGGAGCAGGAGCTCCAGCCGCAGGCACAAGAGAGCCAGCCGGGGGCGCTCGCTCCGCCGGACCTCGGGCGCCGGTCTCACCAGCGTTCATCAATGTGGAACCTGACAGCAAGTGGTGTCTGCTCACAGCACTGATCGGAAAGTAAGACGGGGATGTGGACGCTTAGTAGGTGGTCCTATGTCCGATTCCTGTGCCCACTTCCCATATCAACGGGACGCAAGCACAGCTCTCCAAACGCATCCCGTCAATCTCAGAAACTAGCAAGTAAAGAAACTGAGATAATTCAGTTTCCATTGCTTACCCCTTCCTCAATAATTAACTTGCTTGGGAGAAAAGGAAGCACTACAGGACCGGGAACTTTGATCTACGGTTTTGAGACATTAGCAGACACCGGGTATCCAGTCGGTGCTCGCTAACGGCGTCCCCAGCCCCGCGCCCACTTTCTTTTCTTTCCCTCCTGCCCAGGCTGTGCTTGCGGTCCGGAGAGAAAATGCATTTGAAACATTGCCAAGCGGGAGGATCCGAGTTCAAAGCCAGCGTCAGCAACTGAGGCCCTAAGGAACTTAATGAGACCTTGTTTCAAAATAAAAAAATAAAAAGAACTATGGGTGTCGCCTAGAAATTAAGCGCCCCTGAGTTCAATCCCCATTTGCTCCCCCCCTCGCCCCCAATTTTAAACACTGCCAAGTGCCCAGCGCTGGAAAACACTCAGTAATTGGGGAGGTCGCATTTCACAAGACCCCTTAGGGCTCCAGATCTCCCTCTACATCCAGAACTCCAGTGCTAAAATGATAAAAATTATATTTTGGGTAGTGGCTTCCTACAGTGTTTTTTGGGAAAAGTTATTACAGGACATGCTCAAAGAAGCATATTCAGATTTCTTTTGTATTCCCTTTTAATAATCAAATACCAGAAAAATTATGAAAGGCTAATGTTACATGGTTATCTCTTGGGTGATTGGTTGATAGGTTTTTTTATTTTTTCCTTCCCATTTTTATCTTTATAATTTTCTGTATTGTCTGGAAAATACTTTTAGTGCTGAGGGTGTAGCTCAGTGGAGACTGTTCACTTCACATGTGTGAGGTCCTTGGCTTGAGCCCCAGCCCTGCAAAACATTACAGCTTGCATTTATTTCTTTTATAATCAAAACAAGAGATAGCCTGTTTGGAAACGAAAGCAAATCCAGAGACTAAAAGAAAAAAGGGACCACGCTAGTGATTCTATAGTTGTCTCCCCCACCCCTCTGAAACCTGAAGCAATGCTTATTTGATAAATAGCAGTTGAATGGGTAAGTGAATAAATATCCTTTCTGTAAGTTCTTTCAGAGGAAAAACATGTCCCTTTAGCTCAATTATTTTTCAAGGGACCTACAGTGTGATTTTAAATATAATAACAGCAATCTAAAAATTTCAGAATAAAAACTGGCCTGCCATTATCTGATTGTCCTTTCCTGTACCTGACTGTCCTCCCTCACTATATGACATATGTATTTGTGTATTCAAATTGTCTACTGTTAGACTTCCTAGAACTTTGAGACTGGACATTTGCTGAGTGCCTTTGAAGTCCAATCATAGGCAATCTGTGTAGTCTGAAGCAAGCAGCTGCAACCAAATTACCCATATGCTGACTGTCAGTTAGTTTGTATGAAAGTGTATTTCCTTCTTGTGGTGGACCACAGTCTTTGGCCCAACCGTCAATGCTGTATGCATTGGTTTCTTCCACTACTATTGACTTCCTCTTTTAAAATGTGGGAAACTGTGAGGATTCAAGGTGCTTCCAGAGGCCATTTTAGCCCTGGGAATTGAAGTGGAGCTTGGAGGCCCCAAGAGATTTCTAATAGAGAAATTCCTCTCAAGTGAAAGTTACCCACAGTGGTTGAGAAATCTGCTCTGCCCAGTCCTGCCCAGAAGAGCAATCCTAGGGGGAACTAACATTCAGGATTGCCACTTGTCACCTTAAGCTTATTTTGAAGAGAGCCTTGTGACTTCTCCTATGAGATACCTTCTGCATAGTTGCAAACCTGAGATGAGGGGCAGGGAGTGTAGCACAGTGGGGGAGTATATGCCTAGCATGTGCAAAGCTAAATTTGGCTCCCAGCACTGCAAATAAAAAAACCTCCCCTCAAACAAAACAAACAAACAAAAAATAACCACCCTGAGAGAAGAAAGCAACACATTTGCTCTTATGCTGCTCTGTGATCATTTCAAAATACTAGGTTTCTTTTAAGTTGCAACAAATATAAAACAGAAGCAAATGCAAAATATCCTAAACAACTGCAGTTGGCTCTGCTTTAAGATTAACTATCCAATAATTTCTTTAACCTTAGTCATTTAAGGAAGTGGAGGGGGAAAAAAAAAAAAGAAAATTCCTGGAGATCTTAATGTGGGAGTATTTCTAAGATTTTTCAGGGATCTTATGCTTGTGCCTGTCCCCTTAGTTCAGCGATCCCCAAAACTTAATCTGTGTTAAAAAATACTTGGAAAGTTTGAAGATACCTGGACACTATCTTTAGAAACTGTACCTTAGGTAGAACAGACTAAGGTTCTAGAATCTGTGATGATCACCTGCAGGGCTGCTGTTCCTGTACCATAGGTCACTATCATGCAAAACTGAAAAAGGTGGCACTTCTGTGTAGACTTAGCTTGGTGAATTTGTGGCTGTTTGGTGAGAATTAGAAAAATGTGTCCTTTCTCCAGGAAGATGTAGCACATGCCAGAGCCTTCCATATGCCCAAGGAGCCATATGCTAAACCACCTCATGGCCCCTTAGTTGCCCACCAATAAAGAGCCCTCACGTGTCAGGGGCCTAGCTGAGCATACTTTGTATCACCTTGTCCTTGCCTTTTCCTTTTTCTTCTGCATTAATAACTAAGTCCAATTCCATTTAGAAAATATGTATTGAGCACTCACTGTAAGAGCTGTGCTATCTTTGATAAGTGCCAACGAGACGTCGGTGGTTCTCTGTCCGTGGCCTGCAGCTCTCATCACTGCCGGACCATGCATTTGTTTGGTTTCGTGCCATCTTGGATCCCACAGAACAGAAAGAGTGATAAAACTGGTGGGAGCTACTCAGGAAAAAGGAAAAATGGAGGCAGGAAGAACCGAAGTGGGGATCTTGGTGGATAAACCTTGAAGAGTGAGGTGACAGTGCCTTTCTTTAGAACTTTCTTTACATGGAATAGTCTCATTGTAGGAAATCTTGCAGGATTTGGCTCCCATTTTGAACATCTTGATTTTATACACTAGTTATAGTTGGATCAACCTTGTACCTGACTCCTCTGCCTGCGAACACTGCACTGTTGTGGAGGACAGTCCAGTATCTTAGAAAATTAGGATAATTAATATGCTATGTTACATTAATCAATTAATAAGTACTATTAATACTGACTAACCCAGATAGTAGGCATATTACTTAGATTTCTTTTTTCTTTCTACTATATATTTATTTTGAATTTTTTTGCTTTGCTTGAAGCATTTTTCATTACATAATCTCTCATGTAAGCTATCCAATGCGAGATCTTTCCTTATACCTATCAGCGAATAGCAGAATTTAATTTTGATATTAGTCTGTTTTTCTTACTTTCCTAATGAGAATTCAAGGATTCTTATAATTCATTAGCTAAATGTACAGTATTCTCATATCTTGTTGCCAAACGTTTTATGTAGATAAAATAAAATATTTTGCACACACAGAGAAATTAGACAAGCCCAAGTACACATGCATATGTGGTGAAATTAATGATCAAGTTAGTAAATGCAACTCATAATATGTGTTTCCTGCTGAAAGCAGCATTTGAGGAGGATTCGAAGCTTGTATCTTCCATTACTTTGAAAGCATGGTATGTAGCAAAACGCTAAAATTTGACTAAAATTATTAAATTGAAAGCAATTAGATAAAGAAAGCAATGATCTTTCAGCTGAAACTATGGCATTTTAGGAACAAAAAACAAGAAAATCAAATTTCTGTAAAGAACGATTTCCGCCCCCCTGCAGTGTTAAGATAAGTTTTAAAAGAAGTTCTTAATCTCAAAAGTACTTACAATTACAAAATGGGTTTGGAGTAGGAAGTGTCTTGTGGCCCAGGAGAGGCTCTTACTAGAAGTGGAAGCTCTTCGGTGGAGAGGTACAGGCTTTCTACTGCAGTGTAGTACAAAGAACAAATCCGGAGGTTCTGATTGGCCAGTGCAATCCAGGCAAAAGTGCTTTTTAAGCAGTTTCTCTTATCTTAAGAATGAAAGTTATGTCTTGCCAAATAAGGCATGTTCTTTTTCTTACAAATGTTAAGTACACTCATACATCTTTTAGGCAGGAAAAGATTTGATTCATTGTGTAGTTTGATCGATTTGACATGCCAGGCAGAGCTTGCTAATTTTTCAATTTCGTTTTCCTCTTTGAATTCAATAAATAAATACCACTTAGTACATATTTATTGCCATATTTTTATTTATTTGTTTGTTTATTTTTTGACATCAGGAGTGCTTAACTACTGAGTCACATCCTATCCTTCCTTTTTTTTGGTGTGTTTTATTTTGTGACAGTCTGACCACATTACTGAGAGGCTCGCTAAATTGCAGAGGCTGACTTTGAACTCCAGATCCTCCTGCCTGAGCCTCCTGAGCCACTGGGATTACAGGTGTACACTGTATTTTAATTGTGGAGCTTGCAGGGAGCATTTGGGAGAAAGCTGGCTTCCTGGAATTCCATACCTAGTTAGACACTTCTTTTCTTTCTAATTTGGATTGCTTTGTTTTCCCTGGAAGAGATTGAAAATTCAAGGATTACTTACTGTTAAACAGAGCCACAAATGCTTTTTGCATGTATCCATTTCTTGAATTGTCCCCACAATTCTGTGGAGGTGGTACAATTATTAATCCCATTTGACTGACAAGGAAACTGAAACAAAGAAATGCTAAGTGGCTAGTAGGTGGCAGCTAGGAATTGGCTGTCCTGGGATTTGGTATGTGCCCTCTAGGCTAGGCAGGTATGATTTAACACAACAGCCTTGTTCCACCAGGGAAGATTTCCCATTCTAGACAACCTCGAGTAAGTGACAGGTAGGCTGGGCACTCTTATTTCTGAGCAGTTTTATTGAGTAAAATTTATGGGAGCCTGTTGTTTTGGACTTCCCTCCGGCCATAGGTCCCAGTAGACAAACGAAACCAGAACGCTGTCATTTGTGCTGAGTGTCCTGTAATCAAAGAGATCTTTGGACGAGTCCAGTTTTCCAAAAATAGGAGATTCTAGTCAAATTGAGACAACAATATAAGGAAGAATGCCCTCTGTTTTGACCCCATCAGGAAAGTATTTTGCAATAAATTCTTTTTTGTTCCTGCTTCCTTCAATTCCTGTCAGCCCATAGAGCTAACCTCTTCTGCACAGTTTTTGGGAAATGAGGTATTGCTTAATTCTCCAATCACAAATAAAAGCTAATCAGATCTTTACACTAATTTGTTGGAATTGTGTCTTTTGACAGGTTAAATTATGAAATCAAAAATTCAAAGACTCTAAACAAGTTTTTGTCCCTTTGGTACTGATGATTGAACCCAGGGGCACTCTATGTATAGAGTGCTATATCCCCAGCCCTTTTTATTTTTTATTTTGAGACAGTGTCTCCATAAGTTACTTAGGGCCTTGCTAAGTTGCTGAGACTGCCCTTGAACTTGTGATCCTCCTGCCTCAGCCTCCTGAGTTCCTGGGATTACAGGTGTGTGCCACTATGCCCTGCTTACACCAGCATTTAAAAAGGAAGAAATACTAATACTAACAATAAAGGTATAAAGACTTTGGTAGTAAAAACAACCATAGTTTGGAGCTGAGTTGACATGAGAGAAAATCCTAGGCAAATGACTTGTTAGCTACATTGCTTCTGAAAGTCAACTCAAGAGTTGATTTTCTCATCTCTAAAATTGGAAAAATAAGACCTACCTACTAAAGTTATCAAGGAGTCATTGATAATGCCTGGCCCACTATATATATTTTAAGATTTCAACTTAACATTCATTGCATACTCTGTAGGAAGCTGCTGAGCCCTCCAACTACAAAGCTTGTTAACACAAAATATCACCTTCAAGGATTGCAGAGATATACCAGCTGTGTAAAAACAATGTCACAGAAACATGTAGGAGAGGATAGTAATTTGGGTGAAAAAAAGGCACTACTGGGCTTGGGATGTATATTTCACATAATCAGAAAGTTCTGAAGCTTGAAAATTTGGTCAACATAAAAATCTTGTATTTCTCCTAATAATTCTGGCCCTTGGTCAGCATGCCTTTAGCCATTTCTTTAACCTCTGCCTCTGTTTTGGCCACTGTATACATTTTCCCACAGAGATGACATCTTGTCTTTCTGATTCCTGCTACTTAACTCTTCTGAGGGAGCATTTTAGCAGAGCTATTTCAAAAGCATGAAAAGTTCAACCCAAGCTCTTTTTTTTTTACTTTTTATTTTGAAACAGGGTCTCATTAAGTCTTTAGGACCTCACAAATTGGCTGAGGCTGACCTTGAACTTGTGATCTTCCTGCTTCTTCAGCCTCCTGAGTTGCTGGGATTATAGGCATGCACCACCACACCTGGCTGACATTTAGTCTTGACAAAGTTTTGCAACAATTATAGACTGGTTGGTTTTTGGAGGCATTATAATTGGTACTATCTTTTAAGAAGACAGTGTTGGTTATATAATACATAATTTTTTTAAAATGTACTTATTCCTTGGCCCTACAATTTCACTATTAGTGAGCATCTTAAGTTTTGTGCCTCTGAGTAACTTGTTTTCCTCTAGTTTGTCCTGTGTCAAATTCAAGTTCATATTTAGCATTATATTACCCAGAGTGGGAAATACAGGTGCTCAGCTAGGCAGTCCATATTTTTAAGGGATAATGGAGCAAGTGGAAAACACCAGAAGATGATATATTGTGGGTTGTCAGAAATTGTGGATGGAACAGGAAATAATTATTGGTAAATTCCACTGAGGGTTGGGAAAGTAGAAAAATTCTTTTTATAAGAAGTAAACTTTGGCCAGGTGTGGTGGCAGACAGCTGTAATCCCAGCAACTCGGGAGGCTGAGGCAGGAGGATTATAAATTCAAGGCCAGCCTCAGCAACTTAAAGAGACCTTGTCTCAAAATAAAAACTAATAGTAAAGGGTTGGGGATGTGGCTCATTGGTTAAGCATCCCTAGGTTCAACCCCTGGTACCAATAACAACAACAACAACAACAATGATAAAAAAAAAAAAAACCCAAAGCAAAAACCAAAAAAAACCTGAAAGGGCAAGATTTGAATTGATGATTATACAAAGGTAGAGTAGAATGAGCCAAAAAAAGGAGGTGAAAGGAAGCAGCAGAAAAGTTAGGTGACTACTTTTTAAATTTGTTCTAATTAGTTATACATGGTGGTAGAGCGCATTTTGACATATCATACATAAATGGAGTATAACTTCTCATTCTTCTGGTTGTACATGATATAGAATTACACCTATCCTGTGATCATATATGCACATAGGGTAATAATGCTTGTTTCATTTTACTGTCCTTGGTACTCCCATATCCTCTTTCCTCCTTTCCCTCCCCTCTGTCTAATCCAAAGCACCTATATTCTTCCCTAGCCCCACCCACTTACTATGAATTAGCATCCAAATATCACAGAGAACATTTGGCTTTTTGTTTTGGGGGATTGGCTTATTTTGCTTAGCATGATATTCTCCATTTCTATCCATTTACTGGCAAATGCCATAATTTCATTCTTCTTTAAGGCTGAGTAATATTCCATTGTGTATATATACCACATTTTCTTTATCCATTCATTTGTTGAAGGGCACCTAGGTTGGTTCCATAGTTCGGCTATTGTGAGTGGAGCTGCTATAAAAATTGATGTGGCTTCGAAGGTGAATGCTTCTATAAGCCCGAACCTATCACACTTATTGACTTATGGGAATAATGAAGTAAATTTGACCATTCTAGAAAACTATCCACTTTACTTTTCTTTGAATACGTAAATATTTAAATTAGAATCCCAAGTTTAGTGTGTCCCCACTTCAACCTTTGATTTCTCATCCTCTTTTACATGATACAGCCCCTAACCATATTTCCTCTAAATAAGTGGTCCCCAAATCCACTTATTGTTTAAACTGAGAGCTTGTAAGTCCTCACGTTCTGTCTACTCCATTGGCAAGAGTTGTTGGTTCCCCCTGGAAGTGCACACCCAGCACATCTACCTTTGATGTCCACTGTCGCACCTGTAACTCCCACCTGCCTTATTATAAGAGCTTCCTTATTCGTTGCCCTGCTTTGACGCCTGCCAGGATGATCTTTTTAAAAGGTCAATCGGCTTGTGTCACTCCCTGGCAAAAGCACTCCAGCTGCTTTCCACTGCACTTGGATCAGAGCTGGGATTCCATCTCAGCCTTCTCCATCCCCACCGGCTTTCTGTTTTGGAACAAAGCTCACTCTTATCTGGCATGTAATATGTCAGGAAGTGCATGTAGGCAAACTCATCAATCACAAGAAGAGCATGAGGGGAAAATGCTGTTTGACAAAAACAATCACTGTTTTTGTTTTGGGTACCAGGGATTGAACCCAGGGGTGCTTTATTGGATTTAGAAAATGACAAACCTCAAAATAATGTGGCCTGGGGAGAGGGGATGAGGGAGAACGCAATACACTGATCCTTTCCCTATCCATCAGGTCTGGAATGACATTGATCCTTCCCAAAACAAGTCTTTCCCCAGACCCTCCATCCGGCCCAGTAAAGACTAATCCTAGATACTGACCACTTACTCCAAGTACCCCCCCATCTTGCCCAGTAAGAACAGATCTCAAATCTCTGAGTGCCCAAACTGACAGACTCATTAATTAAGTCCCCTCTAATGGGTAACCTATATATGCATAGACGTCCCCTTTGACGGGTGGCTCATTTTCCACCAGGAAAGTGGGTCCAGCAGAGGCGTCACTCTGCTCTCGAATAAAAGCTGTGCTGACCTGTGAAGTTTGTGTCCGACCTGGTCCCTTTTGTGCAAAAATGCTTAACCAGTGATCCACATCCCCAGCCCTTTTCAGTTTTTAATTTTGAGACAGGGCCTTGCTAAATTTCTGGCTTTGAACTTGTGATCCTCCTGCCTCAGCCTCCTGAGCTGCTGGGATTATAGGCATATGCCACTGTGCCCAGCACAATCATTGTTTTCTTATGATTTGTTGGACTGAAAAACATCTTGTGATTAGGCAATTACGATCAGGCACATCATCTGGTCCCAAACCTCCACCTAGGAGAAGGTGCCCACCAGTCTGAAATCACCCATGTCCTATAAGAACAAATCAGCTTCCTGGCAAGATGGTCCTTTTGGATGATGTAGGTCACCATTTTTCTATCTGATGGTGCTTAATGAAGTTCTGTCTCTACCACTGCTTTGCCTCTGGACTGATTGACTTCCCTTGTGTGGTGAGCAGACCGAGCCTCGAACCTGTACGAGGCAACATTTGTGTTAAATTTCCTGATAGTCCTGTTCTGTGAAAGTTTTTTCTCCTGATGCTTTCATGTGGACTGTAAGACACACGTCAGTGAATGCCTGAAGCCCTGAAGAATTTTGTGGCTATGCCAAAACATTTCCTACCACGGTTCCAAACCAAACATTTTCCCAACGATTAACACCAAAGTAAAACATTTCGCATGATGTGTAAGAAAACAATCAGTCTACATTATAAGATTTTGAGGAAATTTTTTTTTTTTTAAAAATGCCCTCTCCAAGGGGTGAGATTAGGAATGATGACCTTTTCTCTTCTGTCTCCTTTATAATTTTTTTATACTTCCCAAATTCTTAACATAATTTAAAAAAGGAACCTCAAAAAGCTGCCTGTAGTAGATTAAAAGGGTATCACAGTGTGTTCAGTGTTTTTTTTTTAAATAAGAAAAAGATAGGGACTTATAAAGTGCTAACCTTTGTCTGTGGAGACAGTGAGGTCTATGATATGGTACAGGGGGGCTGGAGAGTGGAAGTTTCATCAATTCATCAGACTTCTAGCAATGCCTAAGCAAGAGACAGTTATAGGAACACATGGATTAAGGCGATGACTTCATCATTAGGAAAAGTGAAACCATCTGTTAGCACAAAGGAAATGAAGAAGGCTTCCAAGTAATGGGACGATAACAGGCATATTAACAAAATTGGCACTGAGGAAAGACATCTGAAAGAGATCTTCTCAGCCTCCTGTGACCGAGAATTTGGCATGAAACACTCACAAGGAAGAGGCCAGATTCTCCGTTTCTTAATGTGAGGACCTCTCTTTAATGTAACAGGTTTTTCAGGGCCTTCTCTAAAATATATTAACTAAAATTTAAGAAACTACTGATTAAGAAAACAGGCAATGATAAAAATGACTATGGCTAGTTTCAGGTGGTGTTCTTATTATAAACTAATACCATTAGTATTTCAATTAAATTATATTTTATTAATTATAATGGAGTCTATTTTCAACCTGGCACAGTGGCACAGATCTGTTATCCTAGTTACTCAGGAGATTGAGGCAGGAGGATGGCAAGTTTGAGGCCAACCTGGGCAATAAAGTGAGGCCCTGTCTTAAAATAAAAAGAAGGGCTGGATTTGTATCTCAGTGGTTGAGTACTTGCATAGTGTGTGTGAATCCCCACAACTGAAAAAAAAATCTACTTTCAATGAAAAAGTAGTAATGTATTGGGCTGGAGATGTGGCTTAAGCAGTAGTGTGCTTGCCTGGCATGCGTGCGGCCCGGGTTCGATCCTCAGCACCACATACAAACAAAGATGTTGTGTCCACCGAAAAATAAATATTAGAAAAAAATTTTTTTAAAAAGTAGTAATGTATGTACATAATGCAATCTACATGTCTCGGTGCTCTTCAGTGGCCATAGGAGTCTCTATAACACTCAATACCAATAGCAATAATCTCAGGTGCCAACTCTAAGATGCTCAGGCATTAGTTAGGCTCCCACCCAATCATTCTGAAAGTATTTCTGAGAAAATTGGAGGTGTCTACAAATCTTTCCTGGCAGTGGCCCATCCCCAGAGGTAACTTCTTCAGCTTCAGACTGCTCATGGCAACTTGATACCCATACATGCCAATTTAAAAAAGGTTCAACAAGTTCTTTAATGGTCAGAAATATTACATTATTCCTTTTCCTCTCCAACTTGCATTTGATGATTCCCCCATAGAATTTTATACTAATGTAGGTATCTTTTTTTTTTCTGAAAATCTTTTATTGATCATCCTGTATAACTGTAATAAAGTATGTATAGAAATTGAGATTATTTTTTTTCTATTTCCTGTGGCCATAAAGATCTAAATATCAAAAAATTTACTCTGGATTCAGTTATCATTACAATGATTATTAGTTGATAATTGCTCAAAACACGCTATCTTAATGATTATTCATAGACAATTATGAAACACAACTTAATCCTTTCTTTGGAGAACCTGACCACCCACATTACATATGGTTCTGGTGGTTTGGTGCAGCATCCTACCCCAGCCCTCGGGAGGATGTGGGTCCCACGTTGGTTCTCAGCAAAGCCGCAAGATGGAGTTAAGCTTGAGAAATCACAGGAGGGGAACATCTGTGAAAAGGAAAGAGGAAGAAGGATTGGGCAGGGGAGCCATGAGAACACCATCAGTTAAAACCTATTAGTTAACTACACTCCTCACAGCTGGGCAGCCATCTTTTTTTTGTTTTTTTCCCCTTTTTTTTCTTTTTGAGGTGGTATCTATTAATGCCAGCAACAGCAGGGGACCCAGGCTTAGTCAACTGTAGAGCTGTAGATCAATCCCTGGAGACTGATCAGACCAAAAGATTGAGCATGTGACCTAAGTAGGACCAGTAATAATTATGTCTCAAGATCGCAAAAAAGAGGCTGAAAGCAATAAGCAAATTGCTTACCTGAAATGAGAACCTGGTACTGCCAGCGGCTCTCTTCCCTGGCCTCTGGGAGGAGATGACAGGAGAGAAGGATTACAGTGTGCAGGCAGAGGTCAGAGGGGAGAGGAGGGAGCACTGAGGTTCCACTCTTCACTCCACAGCCCTGACTTCTGGTAGCTTTCTTTCAGATTCTATGAAAGGCCCCCCACCCCCACCCCTAATCCTCACACCTGCTTGAGCAAACAGTCACCAATCTCTAGTCCCTCTCTTTCTTTAGTTAAAGAAGCTTAAATTGAATTTAATTTCTGTCCCTTTACAGTTGAAAAATTCTTGAGCATTAATGTACTTGAAGTTGCACTGTCCTACTTTTTAAGAAATCAAAGGGGCTGGGGTTATGGCTCAGTGGTAGAGACCTTGCCTACCACATGTGAGGCACTGGGTTTGGTCCTTAGCATCACATTAAAAAATAAATAAAGTAAATGTTGAGAGAGAGAGAGGGAGGGGGCGATATGGCCTGCCAAGCATGGAGGAGGAGGAACAGAGCAACCCTAGCCCGTTGGGCGCTGAGGAGAAGAGCGACCATGCTGTGGTCCTCCATTTACCAACATGTGGCTCTCCCAGCCTGATTCCATCTTGGGACACCACAGTCACTTCCATATCCCCCACCACGTGGTAGCCTCCACCTTAGGACAACAGAGAGGGCCTGGAGGCAGCAGCCCGCCCACTGCAGCACTGCACGCCATGGCACTGTCTCTGAACAGGCTGCCCAACACCACTGCATAGCCTGTACTCTTAGCCCCATCTCTGAAAGCAGTCGCCTCCACCTTGGGACATCTCCGTGGCCATCTTGGGTGACCTTTGCTGCTGCTTCCATCTTAGGACACGGGCTAGGGCCTGGAAGCCTAACATCAAGCTACATGCAGATTTGACACTGCTGCTGCCACCAATGGGGACATGCCTGCTTCCATTTAAAGACAGCAGCCAGAACCTGGAAGACCATCACCAAGGTCCCTGCAGGTGTGGTTGCACCAGAGGTATCCCTGCTAGCCGACTTCTCTTGATTCCTCTTTCACTCTTCCTATGATCTAATACCTTTATATCCTCACCTCCTACCTCATGAACCCCACATCCCATACAACCCCCATGCCCAGCTCTATCTTTGTCCACCATTAGAAACTGTAGACACTTAGGCAAACTTACTATTTATATTGTAGATGTTAATGGAACATGTCATTTCTGTTTATTGCAACAAAGCTGTAATTGTCTAAATAGGAACTACTTGGTTTAAGGCTGCATATTTACATTGGGTGCTGTAAATATTGATCTCCCCCTTAAAGATAAGGTATTGGTAGCCTCTAGGGACACTACAGGATTATAGGGTAGAAACTGTAACATCTTGGATCCGTACTGCTAGAGAGAAAGACACATGGACAACATGAAAAAACAAGGGAAGAAAGTGCCCCAAACAAACCTAGATGCTACAACAATAGAATCCAGCACAGTAGATGAAATGTCAGAGAAGGAGTTCAGAATGTACATGGTTAAAATGATCTGTGAAGCAAAGAATTATATAAGAGAGCAAATACAGGCAACAATTGATCACTCCAACAAAGAGATGAGACCAAAAGATTACTTAAAAAAACAGAGTTTCTGAAAAACAAAGAAAAAACAAACAGAAATCCTTGAAACGAAGGGAACAATAAACCAATAAAAAATTCAATAGAAAGCATCACCAACAGACTAGATAACTTGGAAGACAGAACCTCATGAAATGAAGATAAAATATAGAATCTTGAAAATAAAGTTGACCACACAGTGAAAATGGTAAGAAACCATGAACAGAATCTCCAAGAATTATGGGATAACATGAAAAGACCAAATCTAGAAATGATTGGCACAGAGATACAAACCAAAGAAGTGCACAATCTCTTCAATGAAATAATATGGAAAATTTCCCAAACATGAAGAATGAATTGGAAAACCAAATACAAGAGACTTACAGGACACCAAATGTACAAAATTACAACAAATACTCACCAAGGCACATTATAATAAAAAAGCCTAGCATAGAGAATAAGGGTAGAATTTTAAAAGCTACAAGAGAAAATCTCAGATTACATATTAGGGGGAAATTAATTTGGATCTCAGAAGATTTTTCAACCTCGACCTTCAAGGGTAGGAGATTCTGGAACAATATATTCCAATCTCTAAAGAAAATTGATGCCAACCAAGAATCTTATTTCCCACAAAATTAAGCTTCAGATTTTATGACAAAATAAAAACTTCCATGATGAACAAAAGTTAAAAGAATTTACAATGAAAAAGCCTGCACTATAGAACATTCTCAGCAAAATATTCCATGAGGAGAAAATGAAAAACAACTATGAAAATTTTGTGGCTCAATGGTCGAGTTCTCGCCTAGTACGGTGAGGCCCTGGGTTCGATCCTCAGCACCACATAAAAATAAATAAATAAAGGTATTGTGTCCAACTATAACTAAAAAAAATTCAAAAAAAGAAAGAAAGAAAATCACTAAAGAAAAAGTCAATCAAACAAGAAATCAAGTCTCATTAAAAACCAAAAATAAACCAAAATGACCAGGAATACAATCCATATTTCAATAATAGATATATATGTCAAAACATACGGTTAGATTTAGGGATTGGGTAGAATTAGAACAGCTTTTAAGTCTTTGTATAAACTTTTAAAGTAAGCACCTATAGTTACAATCATGAATTTGGGCTTCAGTCATAGAAATTAAGAATTGTTGATTAATATTAGAAATACAGCTGGGCTTGGTGGTGCACACCTATAATCCCAGTGGCTGAGGAGGCTGAAGCAGGAGGATCGAAAGTTCAATGCCAACCTCAGCAACAGCAAAGTACTAAGCAACTCAGTGAGACCTTGTCTCTAAATAAAATACAAAATAGGGCTAGGGATGTGGCTCAGTGGTTGAGTGCCCCTGAGTTCAATTCCTGGTACCCACCCCCCAAAATATTATGAATATGGTTAGAGTTATGGTAGTAATTTCTATACAAATAAATATGAATATATATAAATATGCATGGATATTTATCTTGCACATATAAATGTTTATAGAAAGAATAACAAATTTATAAATATACAGCAGTATGTTTAGTGTTTCATTTAAAAAATTTTTAAGTTGTAGTTGGACACAATATCCTTATTTTATTTATTTATTTTTGTGTGGTGCTGAGGATAGAACTCAGCGTCTCGCATGTGCTAGGTGAGAGCTCTACCCCTGAGCCACAACCCCAGCCCCATAATGTTTCGTTTTTATTACAGTTTGGTTAAAGAAGTAAGATTTGAATTTCTTGTAGCAATAGGATTACAGTTAACATTATAGTTACCTATATATACATACAAATGTATATAATTATATATATAAATACATGTAAAAATATACGTGGATATTCAAAGTTAAATTTATAGTTTATATATGAAAGCTTTTACGTAGGGTTAATTAAGAGTTACACACTAGCATTGTGGTTAGGGTTATGGATTAAAAATATACATAAATATATATGAATATAAATATAAATATATAGAAAAATTATATATAAAATATACATTGCATGTGCTTTTATCTCTAGTTATGTTTATGGCAAGGAGAACTGTTAGATTTTGTTTAAAGTAGGATAAGCTGCAGAAATGAACATGTATGAATGTATATATGAATTTGTATGTGAATTTATATGTATATATCTCACAATATGCAGAAATATTAATGAAAAGTTATTGTTTGTATGTAACAACTTGTGAATCTATATCCCATAATATATAGGTACATTCTCATAAAGTGAGCTGGTCTATGTGAGGAGAGGTTTCTGTTGAGCAGTAGATGTAAGGACAGGACTATGTTGTGAAAAGGGTAAAGGTTAGAGTTAGGGTTTGAATGTTTATATCCATATATAAGTATAATATGGATATATATGTAAAATATACATTAAAATATTTATATGTATCTGGATTTATACATAGTTTTGTGTTGAGATGAATGTTTACAATTTTATTTAGATATAGGTTAAAAATATGTAACTGAATATGTATAAAATTTATAATAGTAGTTTGGTTACCAATAGGGTATATGTATATGTGTGTGTGTATATGAATGTATATAACATAGATAGGAATATATGTATAAAAATATACATGGGAGGAGCTGGGGTTGTGGCTCAGTGGTAGAGTACTTGCCTAGAATGTGTGAGGCACTGGGTATGATCCTCAGCACCGCATACAAATAAATAAATAAAAGTATTGTGTCCATCTACATCTGAAGAAAAAACATTTAAAAAATATATGGATATTCAATGTAATGATTATAATTTCTGTGTAAAAGACTCATAGATATGGGAAGAATTAGGTTGAGGTCTGAGTTATGGAGTATGTTTATGGAGAGGGATACCTTTGGAATGTATCTATCAATATGTATGTATGTAAATCTGATGCTGAAGTAAAATTATACATGAAAATTTATAAATATATGTAACTTTGACTATGAATAAAATAAATTAAAAAATAGATAAACAAAATAGAATTGACACCCTGAAATAAACCATATCTAAAGAAAATTTACTCAAAATGAGTCATCTAAATGTAAGAAATAAATCTATAAAACTCTTAGAAGAAAAAACAGATGTAAAATTTTGTGACCAGAGTTAAACAAGTTTCTTAGACATGATTCCAGCATCACAAGTGACTTGAGAGTTAATTGGGCTCCATCAAAATTAACATCTGTTCTGCAAACAGTACCATCACAAAAGTGAAATCTATATAAATGTAGATGAAATTTAAATGGTTCCTGAATACATTAAAGGATGCTCAACCTCAAAGAGAGAGAGAGAGAGATCAAGATCAAAAAGACATTTTTAAAATTCAATTTGAAGTTCCAAGTAAACAATAAATACATCACTGAGGGAAGATTGTTTTTAGCAGTCTGCTTACAAGGTCTTTGTAACAACAAACTGGCTGTTGGTTGAAGTACATATGTGTAGATATATGTTAGAGATGAGATAATTTAAATTTTTTGTAGTTGTTAATGAACAAAATGACTTTATTTATTTATTTATTATGGTGCTAAGGACATAACCCAGTGCCTCACACATGCTAGGCAAAGTGCTCTGCCACTGAGCTATAGCCCAGCTTGAAAAGGATTTTTTCTCTTTAACTTTCTTTTTTTTTCTTTCTTTTTTTTCCTTTTCCTTTCCTTTTTTTTTTTTTTTTTTTTTGAGGTACTAGGGATTGAACACAGGGCTTCACACATGCTAGGCAAGCACTCTACCACTGATGCCCCCAGCCCCCTAAATGTTTTCCAAAACTTTGAAACAATTTTAGACATAACAAAAAAGTTTTAAAAATAGAGTTTCCATATGTCCTTCATTCATTCCCCCAAAGTTAACACGTCATCTACCATAGTACAGTGATTGAAAACAGAGTTAACACTGGTGCACTCTATTAACTGAACTGCAATCCTTATTTGAATCTTGGGTTTTTCCACTAAGGTCTTTTTTCTTTGGAGGCTCCAATTCAGATTCCACATTGCATTTAGTTGTCATCTCCTTTAGTTTCCAGGGAATTTCCACAGTTTGTTTTGTCTTTCATGACATGGAAATGTTTGAATAGTACTGATCTGTTATTTTGCAGAATATCTCTGACATTTTCTCAGTAATCATATAAGAACATATGATGTCAGTATGTCAATGCAAAGCAAGACTTGCAAGGTCTTTGGGGTTACTGGCTGTTTGTTGACACCCTTATTTGTTCATTCATTAATTGAAATTCTTTGTTGTTATGTGTTGTATTATCTGTTTATTTTGAGATCACAGCAGTCTTTACAACAAAAATCAATCTTTTGAACATGACTTTAAATGAGCTCAACTCTAGCCTATTTTGGAGCCATTCTAACATGGAGTAAGTTGAGAGGCACAGCCTTATCTCAGGTAAGGCAGGGCTTTGACAAATAACACAATATATTACATCTGAAACATGAATCAAACAAGGCTATACCAGCTTTTAGCTTTCTTTTTGTGGAAAAAGTGGCAAAATGTCCATGTTTTACAATGTCATCTTAAAACATATCAGGCTCTCCTTATTACCTTCCAAAAATACATTTAAATTCCTATTTTAGTGTAAAGAGTAACAAAAAATTGTATATGTAACTTATTGACAACACGATACCTTTATCCAGTTAAAAAACATCAAATGATATGAATAAATACAAAAATTTGTTATGTCTGTATAAATCTGAAAAAGACTATTGCTACACACAATTGTAGTTTGGAGGACACCAACTTGGTAAAGTACTTTCCTAAGCTTTACATTTAACTAACTTTAACTTTTAAAGTACAATTTAGAATCCATAGTACATGGTAACAAAGATTACAGGTCTGCATGGGTTAGCAATACTATCAAAAATCAAAGGATAACCTTAAATCTCTTATATATTTAGGAAAGAGTGTTAATGATAATAAATTGACTTAGTCAAAGCAAACAGATATCAAGACAGGTCTTTAAATGTGGCCCTTCCATGTTAGAAACAATATAGAAAAGAGGGCCCTTATTGGTCACCTTGCCAGTAAACCTACATAAACTCATTTTATAAACTTTTACATGACAGACAAGGGTCAGATAGATATACTTCTCAGATGTATATATATATATCTAGTCACATTTATGTAGGGTGTCAACTCTTTGTTATAGTTGTTTAACCAGTTACAAAGTAATCATTTAAGACTTTAAAACAGCTACAAACCCTAATTACTTTAAGACTTATTTTCCTCAAGAATAAAATCTAACAGTTACAAGCCTGGTGCAGTGGTGAACACCTGTAATCTCAGCAGCTGGGAGACTGAGGTAGGAGGATCATGAATTCAAAGCCAGCCAAAGCAAAAATGAAGTGCTAAGCAACTCAGTGAGACCTTGTCTCTAAATAAAGTACAAAATAGGGTTGGGGATGTGGTTCAGTGGTTGAGTGCCTCTGAGTTCAAACCCTGGTACCAAAATATAAAATAATAATAATAAAAAAGAAATAAAACTTAACAGAATCAAGAAAATTATCTTGATATGATAAGAGCAGATCAATATTTCAGACTTTGCTTCATACCACTATATTAAAGTTTAAATAACTTAGACTAAGGGTGCTAATTTAAAAAATTTAAATACAAATTCTTTGAGATTTACCTTCTACAAACCTTCTGCGACTTACTTAGACATTCACAAGTTGTTTACATCTTTAGGTTTGTCCTCCTTCATCTTGGACTTTAGCACAAGAATATTACGTTACCAGACAAAATTACTTTCTCATCCAGAAATATTTCTTTTACTGTCTAATTTTCCATACCAAAATATATTTCCATATCTACACCTTTCTTTTATCTTTTCTAGTTTTGGACCCTTTCTTAAATTCATAATGTGAAACAATCCTTATGAGTGTTATCTGTGCATTTAATTTACACGACAAATTTCATCCCAGGAGAGGGTTGGACCATCCAGCACATACAAAAACTGTGCCTTAATCTTTTTTTTTCTCCCAGGTTTCATTCAAGGGGTTGGAGCACAGGATATTTCTGAGCCTGACCAGTCTCCCTTATAATTATCACAAAGTCATCAACTTTAAGGGAGTTCCCCACTGTTAATTGTACCCAGAGGCTCCTTCTGGGTCTTTTTCTCACACTAAGTATATTGATATGCCTTGGAGGGGGCCCTTTCCATCCTTTTCTTTAGGCTTTTTTGAAGATCCTTTTTCAGAGGCAGATAGTCAAGGGTGTGGCAACTTGACTGAGTTCAGTTTCCTTTTCCTCCAAACAGACCATGATAGAGTAAATGAAATAGTTCCTCCAGTTCAACCCAAGGCAGACTTATCCATTTCCTAATTCTCTTGCAGTTGGCTAAAAAGGTCAGTGCCCATGTGGTTTTGTTAGGTAATACTAAATTCCTTTCCAGGAAGGTCAAGCTAGTATCGTTCCCACCAGAGGATTTTTCTTCTTTTTTTTATTGTTGGTTGTTCAAAACATTACATAGTTCTTGATATATCATATTTCATACTTTGATTAAAGTGGGTTATGAACTCCCATTTTTACCCCATATACAGATTGCAGAATCACATCAGTTACACATCTATTGTTTTACATATTGCCATACTAGTGTCTGTTGTATTCTGCTGCCTTTCCTATCCTCTACTATCCCCCTCCCCTCCCCTCCCCTCCCCTCTTCTCTCTCTACCCCCTCTACTGTAATTCATTTCTCCCCCTTGTATTATTTTTCCCTTTCCCCTCATTTCTTCTTGTATGTAATTTTGTATAACCCTGAGGGTCTCCTTCCATTTCCATGCAATTTCCCTTCTCTCTCCCTTTCCCTCCCACCTCTCATCCCTGTTTAATGTTAGTCTTCTTCTCATGCTCTTCTTCCCTACTCTGTTCTTAGTTACTCTCCTTATATCAAAGAAGACGTTTGGCATTTGTTTTTTAGGGATTGGCTAGCTTCACTTAGCATAATCTGCTCTAATGCCATCCATTTTCCCTCCAAATTCTATGATTTTGTCATTTTTTAATGCAGAGTAATACTCCATTGTGTATAAATGCCACATTTTTTTTATCCATTCGTCTATTGAAGGGCATCTAGGTTGCTTCCACAGTCTTGCTATTGTGAATTGTGCAGGTATGAACATCGATGTAGCAGTGTACTTGTAGCATGCTCTTTTTAGGTCTTTAGGGAATAGACTGAGAAGGGGAATAGCTGGGTCAAATGGTGGTTCCATTCCCAGCTTTCCAAGAAATCTCCATACTGCTTTCCAAATTGGCTGCACCAATTTGCAGTCCCACCAACAATGTACAAGTGTACCCCTTTCCCCCCCCATCCTCGCCAGCACTTATTGTTGTTTGACTTCATAATGGCTGCCAATCTTACTGGAGTGAGATGGTATCTTAGGGTGGTTTTGATTTGCATTTCTCTGACTGCTAGAGATGGTGAGCATTTTTTCATGTACTTGTTGATTGATTGTATGTCCTCCTCTGAGAAGTGTCTGTTCAGGTCCTTGGCCCATTTGTTGATTGGGTTATTTGTTATCTTATTGTCTAATTTTTTGAGTTCTTTGTATACTCTCCACCAGAAGATTTATGAGAGTACCTTTTTGCCCTCTCATCAGAAAGAAAATGTTTTGCATATTTTAAACTTTTGCCAATTTGAAAAGTGAAAAAAAAAGTATCTCAGTGCTGTTTTCATTGGTATTTTTAAATTTTGACTTGAATATTTTTTTCAAACTCATCTTTGGATCCTATTTTAAAATCTTAAAATATGACTTAAAGTGTCACTTTTTGTGCAAATTGTTCATCTTTATTTCATTTCTGTAATGTATTTTTTGAACTTTGTCCCTCAAGTTTTAAGAGTTATTTATACATCATGGATCTTAACCCTTTGAAGATAACATATGTTGCAAATATTTTCTCCCAGTTTGTCAGCTGTCTTTGTTTATAGATTTCTTTGCCTAAAAATTATGTACTCAAATTTATTAATCATTTATGTTATTGCCTCTAAATTTTGACTTGTGGTTTAAAAGCCTCCCACCCTCCACTGAAATTAGTGTGACTTCAACCATGTTTTCTCCTTTGATTTCACTTTTTAAAAATTTTAATTAATTTACTTTAATTAGGTATACATGACAGCAGGATGCATTTTGATTCATTGTACACAACTGCAGCACAACCTTTCATTTCTCTGGTTGTACACAATATAACATTGTACCATATGTTCAGTCATACATGTACCTAGGGTAATGATGCCCATCTCATTCCACCAACTTTCCTGCCCCCTCCCTATCCCTTCTTCCCCTTTGCCCAATCAAAGTTCCTCCATTTTCCCCATGTGCCTCACTCCCCAATTAGGGAACAGCATTCACTTATCAGAGAGAACATTTTGCCTTTGGATTTTTTAGAATTGGCTTATTTTGCTTAGCATGATATTCTCCAACTCTATCCGTTTACCTGCAAATGCCATGATTTTATCCTCTTTTAATGCTGAGTGATATTCCATTGGGTATATGTACCACAGTTTCTTTATCCATTCATCTATCGAAGGGCATCTAGGTTGCTTCTACAGTTTAGCTATTGTGAATTGAGCTGCTGTAAACATTGATGTAGCTGCATCACTATAGTGTGCTGATTTTAAATCCTTTGGGTAGGAGTGGGAGGACTGGGATAGCTGGGTCAAATGGTGGTTCCATCCCAAGTTTTCTAAGGAATCTCCATACTGCTTTCTGTAGAGGTTGCACAAGTTTGTAGTCCCACTAGCGATGTATGAGTGTGCCTTTTCCCCACATCCTCGCCAACACTTATAGTTGTCTCTATTCTTGATAACTGCCATTCTGACTGGCGTGAGGTGAAATCTTAGTGCAAAGGGGAAATCCCACATACATGCAAATCTGAAATTATATATATGACATATATGTATATGTGGCGTTCCCTCTTGCACTAAATTTTCCTAGCAGGCTATAGGGACTCATCATGCCACACAAGAAAGGGAGAGCTGGTACTGCAGTTTGAAAACACACCACTGCCCTCCCCCCAATTTTTTGATACTTCTTTCATCTAAAGGTGTATCCATCCTTGCCTCTTAAATCTGAACCCTGTGATTTTTATGGCCATAGAACAATGCAGAAGTGACTCTTCCATTTTCTGGGCCAGGTCTTATCAAATCAGTACCTTCTCTTTTCTGTATCTTGTGATGCTTGCTCTGGGAACCCAGCTGCCCAATGAGAGGAACTAAAACCCAGAACATTATGCTTTGTCTTAAGGGCCAGTTTCTAGCCCTTAATACAAAGGGCTAAAAACTTTAGCTCTAGCAAAGGGCCCAGGAGATCGAGGCAGGAGGATTAAAAGTTCAAGGCCATCCTGGGTAACTTAGTGAGATCCTCTCTCAGAATAAAACAAAAAGGGCTGAGGGTGTGGTTCAGTGGTAGAGCGCTTACTTAACACATGTGAAGCCCTGCATTCAATTCCTAACCCTGGGGGTGGGGGGAGCCAGTTTCTGATGAACTTATAAGCCAATTAATATTTTTCCAACCAGAAAATTGGCCTTTATATGAGTATTTTCATAGAAAAGTTAAACACTTCTGGAAGCAGATGGGGACAAAATGTTTAAATTCCACAACAGGCTTTTTATGAGGTCATGAATAAGTAAATCTTAATTTCCTTTGTTTATATTCTGGGTCTATTGCTATAAACATGGTTAGCAATCATGGCTTTTCTCCAGATGAAGAAATATCATTTCCTGAAAGGACTCTCATTCCAAAGATCATTTTGCTTTATTACCCTTTTTTTTTTTAGTTAAATATACAAACTAACTACAAGTCATTAAGTTTTATGAGAATAGAAGAATGAAGAATCTACATTCTTCACCTAAGGAAGAGCCAGCTTTGACAATCCATGCAGTTCAGAGAAATCTTGCAGATCACACAGTTAAGTCCATCATTTTCTCAGAGGGAAAACGAAACAAAATGACCACTTGATTTACAACTCACTTGGTAAGGGAGAAGATGCATATTGCAAAAGGAGTATCAGTAAACATTTCTGTGCTTATATATATGTCTACTTTGAGCTCATGTCAGCAACGGAAGTCAGGTTACGTCTGATGGAAATACACTCCTAGGAAGTAGTAAATGGGAGTATGGCTTCATGATCATGATTATGCACTACGGAAAATGATTGTTTATTTTCCCTGGGTAAATCATATTTTTATTGCGGGGCCCCTAATTACATACTAAATCCCGGACCTTTGTAGCTAGATGCAAGACTCAGTTTCTTGGGGAAGCAGTGTATTATAGGTAGGTGGAGCTTTCTTTATGAAATTGGGAAATTTAGCTGGGTGCAGTGATGTATGCCTGTAATCCCAGTGACTCAGGAGGCTGAGGCAGGAGGATCATGAGCTCAAAACCCAGCCTCAGCAATTTAGCAAGGCCCTAAGCAACTCCGTGAAACCCTGTTTCTAAATAAAATATTAAAAAGAGTTGGGGATGTGGCTCAGTGGTTAAGTGCCCCTGGGTTCAATCCCTAGTATTTAAAAAAAAAAAAAAAAGGAAACTCTTGTTAAGGGGAGACCATGAAGGAAGGGCACTTACCTGTTCCCTTCCCTCCTCCCAACTAAGACAAAAGAAAAGAAACAAGAACTTGAGGGCAGGGCTATATATATAAATAGCTCTTAGAAATCACTAGAACCAGGAACTTGAAAAGAGTCAGGACATTGTGTTTCTCTCTTTAATTGCAGAGTGGCTTTTCTGAAATAGGGAGTAGTTATATGGCTCTGGGTGGACACAAATCACAGAAATGACAGGATTCCTCACTATAGGCTGGAGCAGAAACTGCAGAGATCCCACTGATAAACCCAACCTGATCTTTTATTAAATTGGGAGCCCTCTCACCACAAAGCCATGAAAAGCTAATTTCGGCTTTACTATAAATTACTGCAAATTCTGAACCTGCTTGGAATGCCTGCCCGTGCCTTGAACTCACCCATGCCTGGCTCTCTGACCAGATAGCAGCCCTCTCTGAAACTTTAGTGACACCTCATAAATCTTGGCCTTCCCTGGCCAGACAACGACCCTCTCTGAGGCTCTAATGGGCTTCATAAATTCTGATGTTGGGGCCAGCAAAAAATGTAAACTACCATTAGTGTGATGCTTGTCAGAGTCCTGTTATCTGTAACTCCCCCTTTTGTGTAACTTTCTGGGCTATAAAGCGGGGCTGTAGGAAAGCTGGGGCTGCTGTCTTGTTCCTGCCGTTTTGGGAGGAAAAGGCAGTCCGGCCGGTCGAAATAATAAGCTTGCTTTAATTTGATTTTAATTGGAGTCAGTGGTCTTTTCTTGCGTCCTGGTCTAACACCACCTGGGACAGCCTGGGCTTGCCTGGCACTGGGGAGAAGTAGGAGGAAGAATGAATCCACCCCAATGAATCCCTTCATCCTCTTGTCATTGGCTTTAATGGGACCTTTGCTGTGTGCTTTTGACATCACTGCCACCACACTACCCACCCTGTGGATTCACCTATGTCTGGAATCTCCTCCCAACTATCAAGGAAACCTCCTGATTCTTCTTAGCTTCTGCCCTATTCCAACCAGGAGAGAAAAACACTGTGCCAACCAGAAACTGTAGCCATGGTGGAAGTTTCCAGAAACTTTAGAAAACTTCAGTTATGGCGCAAACCTGCCCGTCCTTGACATATAATTAAAACAGTGAGAGACCAAGTTTTGGGGATCCCCTAGAAAAAGTAGAAATTTGTTATACCAAAACCAAAAAACGTATGTTTAGCACTCCAACTTCCTTTGTGTCGTGAATCTTTTAAATCTTTAAAAAAATATATTTAGTTGTAGATGGAAACGATCCCTTTATTTTATTTATTTTTATGTGGTGATGAGGATCAAACCCAGTACCTCAAGTGTGCTAGGCAAGTGCTCTACCACTGAGTTACACCTCCAGCCCAAGAAATTTAATCTTTAAGAAGTCAAAAACATTATAAGAAGATAATGATGGCAAACTATAGTTAAAAACTTGACAATTGCAAGACTTTCTCCAGAAAAATTGCAAGCATGTATTTAAAAATGTTTTTAGTAGGGTGTGGTGGTGCACACTTGTAATCCCAGTGACATGAGAGGCTGAGGCAGGAGGAGCAACAAGCTCAAAGCCAGTCACTGAGGCCCTAAGCAACTTAGTGAGCCCCTGTCTCAAAATCTCAAAATAGGGTTGGGGATGTGGCTCAAGCGGTAGCCCGCTCGCCTGGCATGCGTGTGGCCCAGGTTACATCCTCAACACCACATACAAATAAAGATGTTGTGTCCACCAAAAAACTAAAAAATAAATATTAAAAACTTCTCTCTCTCTCTCTCTCTCTCTCTCAAAAAAAAAAAAAGAATTTGTACTTCATTGTAATGAGTGAATTCATTCTTAAAAAAAAAAAATCTCTAAATAAATAAATAAATAAGGACTAGGGTTGTAGCTCCGTGGTAAATATTCCCTGAATTCAATCCCCAGGACAAAACAAACAAACAAACAAACAACAACAAAAAAAATGTTTAAAATGTTTTCAAAGCAGTACATGGAAATGATTGAAAATTTTCAAAAACTTCAGAAGGTTTTATAGTGACAGACAGCAGTCTCCTGCTCTATTTTGCATGGTTGCATGATCTCATTCTTGCTATAGAAAGGAAATTAATTTTTATTCTTGTTTCTGTTTTTAGTTTTCTTGGAATTTATCTTAAATTTTTCAATAATATATTGTACTCTTATTTTTTCTTTCTTTCTTTCTTTTTTTTAATTGAACCTGGTGTACTTAACCATTGAGACACATCCCCAGCCCTTTTTATATTTTATTTAGAGATAGGCCTTTGCTAAGTTGACTAGGGCCTCACTAAATTGCTGAGGCTGGCTTTGAACTCAGGATCCTCCTGCCTTCGCCTCCATAGTCGCTGGGATTACAGGGGTATGCCACCGCACCCGGCTTGTATTCTTATTTCTTGATTAATAATTTTAGACACTAGGATCACCTGCATGGTGGAGGCGGAGTTATCTCACTTACAGGCTCCTGCATCTCTCCCCTTCCAGTACAGACATAGTTCCATTTTTGATTCCTTTATAATTAAAGTAAAAATCTGAAAAACCAGCCTCTACCTCAGAGCAAAGCCTGTCCAGGGAAGGGACATGACCTTTGTCCTTGGAAAGACCCACAGAGCACTCCTAGGCACATTCCCACCCTGCTAAGTTGTTTATCTACAAATAACAGGAGAGATTTGCTGCGCCAGGTGTCTCTGACTCAGTCAGGCTAGGTGGGGACCCATGGCAACCCCCTAGCAGCCACCAATCAGCATGAGACAGGGAAATACCTGAGATGCAAGATGACCCTCCCAGTAGTTTATGGTGGTTGATAACTTGTTGGGAAACCATTTAGTTCAGCACGCACACCCCTCTTGGCTTAAACCAATCAGTTCAAACGAATCCCCTTCTTGTACTAAACAATCACCCCTCCCCAACTTGTTCCCACCAGTGAATGTGCTAATCATGTTTTAGAGTTGTTGTTTGATTTTCCCTCGGTGTGTGATGATTTGCTAAGAGATGCTACGATGTATGTGAAGTCCCTGCCTTCCCCAAAGAGTGTATAAAACTGCTGCAAACCCTGGGCTGGGGCCTCTCAGCATCACAGTTGCTGTGTGCGTGCGGAGGACCGAGCTAGCTCGCAATAAACACCTCTTTGCTGCTTACATTGATCTTGGTCTCTGGTGGTCTTTTGGGGGTCCCGAGTTTGAGCATAACAAATCCACTTATTTTTGGTTTTACTTTGGACAGTATCCCTTGACTTCTTGACTTGTGGGAGGAGGAAAGCAGTATCCCTACCATTCTGTTCTTTCATGCACTGTTAACCTTATCATGATTAGGTAAGTACTGTTACCGGGTTAGCCAGGCTTCATTTTCCTTCAACTCTTTAGAAACATTCACGTAGCCCTTGCTATTTGCTGACCACTTCTCCAGCCACTGTACAATTATTAACTAACTTAATCCACTTAACTGTCTTATGAGGAATCACTGTTATTAACCTTAACTACTTAAAGTAGTTCAATAAGGTTAATAATATATAAAACCTTACCTTAAAGTAAGGTTAACAATAAATAATAACAAAATTAACTAATGAGGTTAGAAACTTTTTTTTCTAAAGTTTCTTTTTCCTTATCCTTTGGTATCAGGGACTGAACCCAGGGGTGCTTAACCACTGAGACCCCCCCTTTTTTAATATTTATTTTTTAGTTATAGTTGGACACAATACCTTTATTTATTTATTTTTATGTGGTGCTGAGGATTGAACCCAGAGCCTCACATGTGCTAGGTGAGCGCTCTACCATTGAGCCACAACCACAGCCCAATCTTAACCCTTTTTATGTTTTATTTTGAGACAGGTCTTGCTACAGTTGCTTAGGGCTTCTCTAAATTGCTGAGGCTGGCTTTGAATTTCCTATCCTCCTCCCTCAGCCTCCGGAGCCACTGTGATTACAGGTGTGAGCCACTGCACCAGGCTCTCTAAAGTTTCTGATCATTTTTCTTTATTTTCTTACCTTACCTACTTTAATCATCTCCTTAATGTTAATTTTCAAATCTTTGGAATGCTGTTTTCCCTGGGTAGCTCCTTCCAGAAACCTCTACCCTCTTGCTCCAATTTGGATTGACTATTCTCTACACCTGCTATGCTTCTATTCATTTGAAACTGTTTTTTTCCCTCCTGCCTGGAATCTCTAGATTCCAGCTCCTCTTTCATGATTTGTTCTCTTATTTAGTAGATCACATTTGACTTTTTAAGATGGGGATGTGACCGACCTACCTTTCTTTCTTTCTTTCTTTCTTTCTTTCTTTCTTTCTTTCTTTCTTTCTTTCTTTCTTTCTTTCTTTCTTTCTTTCTTTCTCTCTCTCTCTCCTTCCTTCCTTCCTTCCTTCCTTCCTTCCTTCCTTCCTTCCTTCCTTTATTTTAGTTGTAGATGGACACATACTTTTATTTATTTTTATGTGGTGCTGAGGATCAAACCCAGTGTCTCATACCATACGTGTGACGAGGCAAGTGCTCTACCACTGAGGCATAACCCCAGCCCCCACCCCACACCACCCCCAGCCTCGTCTGTGACATTTCTTGAGTCCTTCAATGTCTGAGAATAATTTTCTTTGCCTTCCACTTTAATAGTTTGACTAAATTAGAATTCCATGTTTTGAAAAAATTATGAGATGGAATAGAAGGAGGAGAAAAGGGGAAAAAGGAGGGGAAATAAAAAAAAATACCACAAAACATGATGGCGGGCACCCTCACACGTCAGCAATCACATTAGACCTCTATGTAAAAATACAAAAGTTGTGAGATCAGATTTTAAAAACAAATAAATCTAGCTGTATGTTCTTATCAAGATTTGTCAGAACATAATACACAGAACCTTTATAAGTCAAAGAATAGATAAGGTCTATCGGACAACTAACCCAAATTAACTGATATGGCTATATTGGTATCAGGCAAATAATGCTATAATGCAGAAAAAGTGAGTCACCTCAACTGTCTACCACATCATGGGTGAGCTCAAAAACACACAGTGGGTGGGGTAGCAAAAGTCAGAGGAAAACATGTGGCAGATGATATTTATACACATTTCATATGGTGAATACATACTATATGGTAACATATATTTTAGCACCAAAATTAAATTGGCCACTAATATAGACATATGTGGTGGAACTGAAAGAAAATCAAAGAAGCTACTAGTGCAAAATTCAGATCACCACTGCCTGGGAAAGGGGGCTGAGCTCAGGGCAGGGCCCTGAGGTGTGTCACAGGTGCTGGTAGTCTTTAGCAGAGTGGTGGGTTCATGTGTGTTCATTTTTTAATTATTATTTTAAAGCTGGCTTGTATGTTATGTGCACTATAGATTTCCTTTAGAATTTGAAAGGTATTGCTCTAGTCTACCATTTGATGTAGCTGATGAAAAGTCAATTGAATTCTTATTCCTTTGGAAGCCATTTCTTTTTGGAAGCTTTTAGGATTTTCTGTTTTCGGCCCTTTTTTCCCCCCTTAAATTTCACAATGAGGGGAGGGGTATAGTTACAGATTTTTCCCTTTTCCTTTTGCTGGGCCTCTCATGGAGACTTTTGCTTTATAGACTCATATTCAGTTACTGCTTCTGTTTCTAGTGCAAGTATTTTTTTTTTAATTTAAAATTTTTGTTAGTTCAGTAGTGTTAAGTATATTCATGTTGTTGTGCAACAGATCATCTTATAAAGCTGAAACTCTACACCCGTTTAACAACAGCATTCCATTTGTATCTCCTCAGACCCTGATAACAATCATTCAACTTTCTGTGTTACTTCCTGGTTCTTTTTAAAAGTTTAAAATTTTTTGTTCCTTTTATTTATACGTGACAGTAGAGGATACTTTGAATTAGTTATACAAACATGGAGCACATCTTATTCTAATTAGGATCTCAGTCTTGTGGTTGTACATGATGTGGAGATTCACTGTGGTGTCTTCATATATATATGTACATAGAAAAGTGAAGGCAGATTCATTCCAGTTAAATCTTAATTCTCTCTCCCATTTTTTTTTTTTCAGTGCTGGGGATGGAACCCAAGGCTTTGTGAACACCAGGTAAATATCTATCCCAACCCTTCCATTGTCTTGAATGTTCCAGACAAGAGTCTCCAGTGTTTTAACAAAGAGAGTGTTTTCCTACTTACTTCTTTTTAATTCTTCTATGCATGCTCTAGAACATTGCTTCTTCTGTTTTTTCTTCAACGGCTATTCCCCTACCTACTTTATCTCTTCCAGAAATTAATTCATCTCTGTCCCATTTGCTAGTGAGTAAATACTCAAGTAGCCCATTACTTACTAATTGGGTAATCCAGACACTGGTCAGTCCATTGGTTGGTTCCTTTCTCAGGGTTTCAGATTCCTGTAAAATGGAGGTAATAATGTTAGCTATATCAGGGAGCAAGATAGAAAAAAATTCCAGGCCTCATGCAATTTATATCAAATGTCTTAACCGCAGATAAACAGATTGATGTCCCCTCACCTCATGGTTTAATACAATGAAGGAGTTAATTTGGCACACAGGGAAAACAGAATATTTTGATCATTAAGAGAAACAGGTGGCAGTGAATGGGCATGTCTGTGCGCACTTGGGGTGGATGGGAGAGAGGACAGATAATATGGTTACATAACCATATTATCATTTGGGTTCTGCTTCATGGGTTAAATACTGGGAGATTTCAATCAAACAGTTATCTTTACTTATGGGCTTCTTCTGATCTCAGCTGAAAAGATACTGAGGTCATTTGGGAGCAAATCAGGGAGTAAAATTACTCTGACTCAATTCTGTGTCTCTGGACTTCTGACTAATCATGATTTCTGCATTTCCCTGGGGTAAGGCCTGACTCCTTGGAAATTCAAAGGTGGGGCATTACCTTCCTTCTGTGGGATAAAACTTCTCCACTTCCTTTCTTTTGTGCCTTGGCTGATATGCATATAAAAATACCTCAGAACCATTAAGGTGTTACGAGTCTAGACGCTGTTTACTGAAGGAATGTGCTCTGGGCATGCTCAGTAGATTTTTACTTCAGTTGCTCCCAGGGAGGCCAATGTTAGAGTATATGTTCTCCTTGCACAGGGTCCTGGCACGCACTTACTCTTCCACTTGCTGCCTGTTCTGCCCTTCCTGTATCTCTTGGCTCTTTAATCCCAGTTCTCTCAATTCAGTTGTCTGTATCCCCAGGAAGCTTTGCCCAACCTTGACCGTGTCACCTGTGCTGTGAGTTCTCAGTCTGTATATTCGTCCCTTGCTGTTCTTCTGTTCATTACCAGGGTCTGCACTAGGTCCCCTCTGTCATCTGGCTGTATTAAGACTGTTCCTCCTGAATTTCATGCCTTCTCTTCCTACATTCTCCCCTCCTCCTGTTCTATTGTTCTCTCACTCTTTTGTGACATTTGTTAGAATCAAAAGGGAGTCACTTGTGTGGAAACCTAACAATAAGAACATAAAGCCAGGAGATGATGAAGGGGTTTGTGTGAGTGTCTGTTGAACAAGAACTGACATAAAAGACTCTGCCAGAACCATAACCTTGTACAAAGGCTGTCACAGCCTTACATCTGCCCAACCACTGCTTGGACTACACTGCCCTTATAGCTAAGGATCATTGTCTGAGAACAATGTCTGTAGCTGTCCTCACTTTACCTTTAAGAACCCTCATCTGACCTGGCCTCGCACATGATTTACTATAGCACGGTTTCTTCATTGCAGTGCTCATTTCCAGGTAGATTCATTATCTCTGGAGAATCTCTTCCTGTTATTTTAGGTTGACTCTTCCTTTCTGAGAGTTCAATTTTTCCTGCCTGCTTGCTCCTCTTCAGTTTCAACTTCAGGACTTTCATACACAAGATGGAATTTTCATTTAAGAATGGTAGAAGTAAAAACACCCGTTTGAGGAAAAACTAAAGCAATCTAATATTTAAAGATCATATTCCAGCTCTGAAATACTTAATGGAAGGTAAATTGACCATGAAAGTACTAGTTTGGCATTTGAACACAAAATGGAAGTGACTAAACTATGAGGAAGTGGCTGAATTTACATGCAGTATTTTATTATGTCTCTGTGTCCTCCTCCGTTGTCACATTCTGCACTCTGGATTCTGTGGGAAGGCACTGTTCTCTGTTTCCCAGGAATTTTGTTGGTCTGGTCTTTTTAACTTCTGAAAAAGATCTCTTTTTGTTTTCTTGTTTTTGTTTTCCTGACATTTAACTTTCACAGCATAAACTTTATCTAGAGCTAGAATTCCAAACAGTCCAACATGTGTTACATGTATCAGTGAAGCCAGATTTAAAGATAGGTAGTTAGTGTAGTTAGGTAAATCCGGGTCTAATATCGAATAAAATAAAATGGAGGCCATTATAGGGAATGGAGTCCAGGAAGCCAGAGCAGCACTTGGGGGAATTCCCAAGGAAATGTTAATGAAGCAGCTCCCAGCAAACGTGGAGATGCTAATCCAAAAGCCCTTCCTGCCCAGATTACTCTTTAGGCCTGTCTCCCATCTTTTGGGCTTTCCCACCTACATTCCATCATTGCAAGATAACAGAACAGAGGATGACAGGAATGCGACAGGAATTCGGGAAAGCTGAAAGTAGACCTTAGCTATTTTATCTCCTCCTTCCACGGATTCCACCTCTTGGGTCCCCTTCTTCTTCTGGGAGAAGTCTCTTCTGCTGTCCTTTAATAAAGCTTCTACTTTCCGCTCTAAACTTGCCTCGGCGTGCTTCTCTGGTGTTATACTTCAGCACGGGGGGAGCAAGGACTCGTCACCGGTCAACAGCAGTAACATCAGGAAGCAGCTCAATCTGGAACTCAGAGCCATGGGAAGATTAGTGGGACCAAGCAGCATCAGCCATCAAAGCCATGGATCAGAGGAAGGGAGGAAGGGAGAGGGAGAAATCCCAGGCAGTCCCCAAGTGCCCTCCTTCCTCCAACTCAGCCCCACCTCCTGAAGACTCCACCTTATCTCCCAGTTGACCTTCAATTATGAACCCATTAATGGATTAATCCACTGATGAGATCAGAGCCCTCATGATCCATCATGATCCATCACTGACCACAAGGTCCCACCTCTGCACACTGCTGCACTGGGGAACCAAGCCTTCAACACATGAGTCTTGGGGGATATTTCAGACCTAAACCATAATTGGCCCCCAAGTATGGGGACTCATAGGGGTGGGTAAAAGCTAATAATTAAAAGGGAAAGAGGAGCAGGGGCTCTCCACTGTACAGAACTTTATTATATTCTGAGTTAGAGTAGGGGTGAAATGCAGTAAGTCACAGTCCTTAGACCCAAGGACTAGAAGGAAATAAAAGAGGTCCTCCTTAGAACACTATAGCTCAAAGTACCAGGAATTTTTGCTGTTAGAAAATGCAAGTAAAAAGGTAAAAAAAAAGTTTTCAAAACTAAGTCCAATTAAAGATTCAGGGGTAAGGTAGTGGATACAAGAATATTTATAATCTGTTTTCTAGGAGTTAAGATAACCAACCAAAGGAAAAAAAAAGCACTTGCATATTATATCAATAATTTCTTCGATTTTAAAAATATTCAAGGGAACAAAATACAATTAACTTTTATGTTTCTTGTTAGATATTTTCCCTGAAGTGGTGTGGAAAAATTTTATCTTTCCTTTATTCATTCTGATCTCATTAGGCATTGTAAATGAACTGTAGTCATGTATTACCTAATTCAAATGCTGTTTATCTCTTAAAATTTCCAAGTTATTACTTAGACTTGAATAAGAAAAATAACAGAAAATAATAGAGAAACTAGTTTCTTTTCCAGCTTTTTTTTTGGTACTGGGGATTGAATTCAGGGATACTTTTAACCACTGAGCTACTTTCTCAGCTCTTTTGGTTTTTGAGACAGGGTCTTGCTAAGTTGCTAAGTTTCTCTCTAAGTTCCAGAGTCTGTCCTTGAATTTATGATTCTCCTGCCTCAGCCTCCCAAGCTGCTGGGATTACAGGTATGTACCACCATGCCTGGACTAATTTTCAGCTTTATCATATATTTTGTTCTTGTAATCAATGCATGAGTTTATAGTGTTGCTCTCAATTTTCTTACCTCTTGTGAAGGTAATTCAGAGCATGAATGGCTGTTAAGCTTGGTGTATCTGTGGGGAGTGATCACCAGAGGATCTTAGTTGCCATCTTGCTTTTCCTCAATGCAAAAACTGTAGGAAAAAAAAAAAAAACTACTGAGAAATGTTGTGATTCAGCCAGTGGTTTAATCTTGCACACAACAGAGAAGGAACTGAACTAGTTCAAGAAGCAGGTTGGATTAGAAAAAAAAAAAAATGAAAACAAATATTAAATCATAGGCATGCTGTCAGGACTTGCTGCTTGTGAACACTTGTAGAAGAATGGAACTTTTCTGCCACTACTGGAGTAGACATGACATAAGAACCAGAGAAGAAATGGAGGCAATGAAAGATTTGGGGGAGATTTGTACCAGGCTTTAAGAGTACTATGACTGTTATTCAGGTTCAGAAGTCACTGGAAGGGTGTTCTTCACCTGGAAGATGGGCATGAACATCTTCCCCAGGGAAGACCTAAAATTTCAGAGCAAAAAGCAGCTACTGTCATAGAAATAACCTACAGAACATTCTGCAGGGGATGGAGCAGATTGGGATTGCAGGAGATGCCAAGGGTTGTTAGGATGTGACATGCTCTGTACCCAAGGTACAGCAGAGACTATAAACAGTACCAGTATGTGGGAATGAGAGCAGAAAGGCAAGAGGAAAAGTAAAAAAATAAAGTAGAAAGGAAGGAGAAAAGGGAAGAAAGGAAAAATAAGAACTTCAGATCTTTTCCCATTAGTTCAGAAGCTTACCCCAACATTGTAAGCACACTCCACATATGAGTTATTGGACTAGAGCTCTCTCAATGGCCACCCACGAGGAAAAGTACAGTTTAGAATGGAGGACCACCTGCTTTAGGAATAATTGTTAAAATTCAGACTTCTCGGATCTCACCACACACCTGAATCAAAATCTCTGGAGAAATCAACTTCTGCTGTTAAGCTCCAACCATACTTGATGCTCTGAAAACCTTTTTAAAAAGATTTTGGCCGATATGATGGAACTGATGCTACCATATCTGATTGCCCAAGTTGAAGAGCTGGTAATCACTGCTACAACCCGCCAAGATATTTCACTGGGAACAGACGGGTCATAGTTGGGATCCTACGAGACACGAAGAGCCATTTCTTTAGAAATGATGCATGGTGTAAGGCAGATCTAGATGGATGAGAAAGCCACAGCAGCAGGAGTTTGTGGAAGTTCTCTGTGGGAGGTTGATATCAATGGGAGTCAGGCTCAACCACTTCCCCCCTGGGCACTCTAAAAGGGAACTGAGGGTGGCTATCTTGTGAACCATGCCGATGCCTGGAATTTAATTGATTATAAACAGGAAAAGCCAGATAAAACTCTGAGCAAGTGTGCAGAAGCATGTATTTTCACTGTGTGGTTCTGCTAGGACCTTAGAATGATGCTCCTTTTCGACACTTCTTTACATTCACTCAGAATGTGCCTGGGGGACCTGAGCTAGTTTTCTGACTATTAGTTTCAGATTCCTGTTTGGCAGGTACTCAACCTGTTTTTCACTTTATGCAGGTACTCGTAGTCTTTTCCCATACATGTCCACAGCCCATTTCTTCTTCTGCTCCAGCTAAGTTCTTTTGATCTGTGAACATGACCGAATATGAGAATATTTTAGATGTTATCTTTTTGGCATTTTAAATAATCTTTCCTCACAGCCTTCATGTAATTTCCCCTCTCTGCTAATTTTTTTAAAATTATTTTATTTTTTTCTTTCTCTCCTTGTTTATTTTCCCATTCCCCTCACAACCTCTTATATGTAATTTTGTATAACAATGAGGGTCTCCCTCCATTTCCATGCAATTTCCTTTTTGTCTCCCTTTCCCTCCCACCTCATGTCTCTGTTTAATGTTAATCTTTTTCTCCTGCTCTTCCTCCCTGCTCTATTCTTAGTTGTTCTCATTATATCAAAGAAGACATTTGGCATTTGTTTTTTAGGGATTGGCTGGCTTCACTTAGCATAATCTGCTCTAGTGCCATCCATTTCCCTGCAAATTCCACGATTTTATCATTTTTTAGTGCTGCGTAATATTCCATGGTGTATAAATGCCACATTTTTTTTATCCATTCATCTATTGAAGGACATCTGGGTTGGTTCCACAGTCTAGCTATTGTGAATTGTGCTGCTATGAACATCGATGTGCCAGTATCCCTGTAGTGTGCTCTTTTAAGGTCTTCAGGGAATAGTCCGAGAAGGGTAATAGCAGGGTCAAATGGTGGTTCCATTCCCAGCTTTCCCTGGAATCTCCATACTGCTTTCCAAATTGGCCGCACCAATTTGCAGTTCCACCAGCAATGCACAAGAGTACCCTTTTCCCCACATCCTTGCCAGCACTTGTTGTTTTTTGACTTCAGAATGGCTGCCAATCTTACTGGAGTGAGATGGTATCTTAGGGTGGTTTTGATTTGCATTTCTCTGACTGCTAGAGATGGTGAGCATTTTTTCATGTACTTGTTGATTGATTGTATGTCCTCCTCTGAGAAGTGTCTGTTCAGATCCTTGGCCCATTTGTTGATTGGGTTATTTGTTATCTTATTGTCTAATTTTTTGAGTTCTTTGTATATTCTGGATATTAGGGTTCTATCTGAAGTGTGAGGGGTAAAAATTTGTTCCCAGGATGTAGGCTCCCTATTTACCTCTCTTATTGTTTCTCTTGCTGAGAAAAGACTTTTTAGTTTGAGTAAGTCCCATTTGTTGATTCTTGTTATTAACTCTTGTGCTATGGGTGTCCTATTAAGGAATTTGGAGCCCGGCTCCACAATATGTAGATTGGAGCCAACTTTTTCTTCTATCAGACGCAGAGTCTCTGATTTGATATAAAGCTCCTTGATCCATTTTGAGTTAACTTTTGTGCATGGCAAGAGAAGGGGATTCAGTTTCATTTTGTTGCATATGGATTTCCAGTTTTCCCAGCACCATTTGTTGGAAATGCTATCCTTCCTCCATTGCATGCTTTTAGCCCCTTTATCAAATATAAGATAGTTGTAACTTTGTGGTTTAGTCTCTGTGTCCTCTATTCTGTACCATTGGTTCACCCGCCTGTTTTGGTACCAGTACCATGCTGTTTTTGTTACTGTTGCTCTGTAATATAGTTTGAAATCTGGTATCGCTATACCGCCTGATTCACACTTCCTGCTTAGAATTGCTTTTGCTATTCTGGGTCTTTTATTTTTCCATATGAATTTCATGATTGCTTTCTCTATTTCTAGAAGAAATGCCGTTGGGATTTTGATTGGCATTGCATTAAACCTATAGAGAGCTTTTGGTAATATCGCCATTTTGATGATGTTAGTTCTGCCTATCCATGAACAGGGTATATTTTTCCATCTTCTAAGATCTTCTTCTACTTCTCTTTTTAGGGTTCTGTAGTTTTCATTGTATAAATCTTTCACCTCTTTTGTTAGGTATTTTATTTTTTTTTTGAGGATATTGTGAATGGAGTGTTTTTCCTCATTTCTGTTTCAGAAGTTTTGTCGCTGATATACAGAAATGCCTTTGATTTATGTGTGTTGATTTTATATCCTGCCACTTTGCTGAATTCATTTATTAGTTCTAGTAGCTTTTTTGTAGACCTTTTTGGGTCTTCTAGGTATAGAATCATGTTGTCCACAAATAGTGATAATTTAAGTTCTTCTTTTCCTATTTTTATGCCTTTAATTTCTTTCCTCTGTCTAATTGCTCTGGCCAGTGTTTCGAGAACTATGTTGAACAGAAGTGGTGATAGAGGGCATCCCTATCTTGTTCCAGATTTTAGAGGGAATGCCTTCAATTTTTCTCCATTCAGAATAATGCTAGCCTGAGGCTTAGCATAGATAGCTTTTACAATGTCGAGGTAACTTCCTGTTATCCCTGGTTTTTCTAATGTTTTGAACATAAAGGGAAGCTGTACTTTGTCAAATGCTTTTTCTGCGTCTATCGAGATGATCATATGGTTCTTATCTTTAAATCTATTGATGTGGTGAGTAACATTTATTGATTTCCGTATATTGAACCATCCTTGCATCCCAGGGATGAATCCTACTTGATCATGGTGCACAATTTTTTTGATGTGCCTTTGTATCCGATTCGCCAGAATTTTATTGAGGATTTTTGCATCTAGGTTCATCAGAGATATTGGTCTGTAGTTTTCTTTCTTTGAGGTGTCTTTGTCTGGTTTCGGAATCAGGGTGATGTTGGCCTCATAGAATGAATTTGGCAGAGCTCCCTCTTTTTCTATTTCCTGAAATAACTTGAAAAGTATTGGTATTAATTCTTCTTTAAAGGTTTTGTAAAACTCTGCTGTATACCCATCCGGTCCTGGGCTTTTCTTGGTTGGTAGTCTTTTGATTGCTTCTTCTATTTTATCCATTGATATTGGTCTGTTAAAATTGTGTGTAATCCTCCTGACTCAGTCCGGGCAAGTCATATGACTTAAGAAATTTATAGATGTCTTCACTATCTTCTATTTTATTGGAATATGGGTTTTCAAAATAACTTCTAATTGTCTTCTGTATTTCTGTAGCATCTGTTGTGATATTGCCTTTTTCATCCCGTATGTTAGTAATTTGAGTTCTCTCTCTTCTTCTCTTCATTAGCATGGCTAAGGGTCTGTTGATCTTATTTATTTTTTCGAAGAACCAACTTTTAGTTTTGTTAATTTTTTCAATAGTTTCTTTTGTTTCAGTTTCGTTGATTTCTGCTCCGATTTTAATTATTTCTTGCCTTCTGCTACATTTGCTGTTGTTTTGCTATTCCTTTTCTAGGGCTTTGAGATGAAGTGTGAGCTCATTTATTTGTTGGTTTTTTCTTTTTTTGAGGAATGACCTCCAGGCAATGAATTTCCCTCTTAAAACTGCTTTCATTGTGTCCCATAGATTCCAATATGTTGTGTCTGTATTTTCATTTATCTCTAAGAATTTTTTGGTTTCCTCCTTTATGTCTTCTGTAACCCATTGATCATTCAGTAACACATTGTTCATTTTCCATGTGATGAAGGATTTTTCCTTCCTTCTTTTATCATTGATTTCCAGTTTCATTCCATTATGATCAGGTAAAATGCATGGTATTATCTCCACCCCTTTATATTTACTGAGGGTTGCCCTATGGCATAATATATGGTCTATTTTTGAGAAGGATCCATGTGCTGCTGAGAAAAAAGTATATCCATTTGATGATGGTTGATATATTCTATATATGTAAGTTAAGGCTAGGTAATCGATTGTGATATTGAGTTCTATAGTTTCTTTATTCAACTTTTGTTTGGAGGATCTGTCCAATGGTGAGAGAGGTGTGTTGAAGTCACCCATAATTATTGTGTTGTGGTCTATTTGGTTCTTGAACTTGAGGAGAGTTTGTTTTATGAATGTCGCAGCACCATTATTTGGTGCATAAATATTGATAATTGTTATATCTTTTTGGTGAATGGTTCCTTTTAACAGTATATAATCTCATTTCTTATCCCTTTGATTAACTTAGTCTTGAAGTCGATTTTATTCAATATGAGGATGGCCACCCCTGCTTGCTTACGAGGACCGTGTGCGTGGTATATTTTTTCCCAACCTTTCACCTTCAGCCTGTGTATGTCTTTTCCAATCAAATGTGTCTCCTAGAGGCAGCATATTGTTGGATTTGTTTTTTTAATCCATGTTACCAGCCTATGTCACTTTATTGGAGAGTTTAAGCCATTAACGTTTAGAGTTACTATTGATATATGGTTTGTACTGCCAGCCATGTTTGATTATTTATCTTTTTTTTAAAATTTACTTTGTTTCTCCAGGATTAGCTTTCCCCCTGCCCTCTGTCTTTACCGAGGCTCTTCCCACTTCCCAATAACCAAACTGATGGTTTTGGTTATTGTTTTTCATTTCTTCCTCATGTAGTGTTTTGCTCAAGATGCTTTGCAATGCTGGTTTTCTGGCTGCAAATTCTTTTAGCTTTTGTTTATCATGAAAGATTTTTATTTCGTTGTCGTACCTGAAGCTTAATTTTGCTGGATACAGAATTCTTGGTTGGCATCCATTGTCTTTCAGTGTTTGAAATATGTTGTTCCAGGATCTTCTCGCTTTCAGTGTCTGTGATGAAAAATCCGTTGTTAACCTTATTGGTTTACCCCTGAATATAATCTGCCTCCTTTCTCTTGTAGCTTTTATTATTTTCTCTTTGTTCTGTATATTGGATATCTTCATAACAATGTGTCTTGGCGTTTGTCTACTGTGATTTTGTATGCTCGGTGTCCTGTATGCATCTACAATTTGTATATCTGTTTCCTTTTTCATTTCTGGAAAGTTTTCTGTAATTATTTCATTCAGCAGGTTACTCATTCCCTTGGTTTGAATCTCTATACCTTCCTCTATCCCGATGACTCTTAAGTTTTTTTTTTTTTTTTTAAGTTATCCCTTATCTCTTGGATGTTTTTCTCATGATTTTTTACCAGCCTTTCTGAGTTGGCTAGACTCTTTTCAAGAGGATATATTTTGTGTTCATTATCTGACGTTCTGGCTTCTACTTGCTCCACTCTGTTAGTGATACTCTCATTTGAGTTTTTAATTTGGTTTATAGTTTCCTTCATTTCTAGAATTATTGTTTGATTTTTTTTAATAATCTCTATCTCCTGATAAAGATGCTTAACTTCTTCTTTTATCTGTTTATGTAATTCATTCTCAATGTGTTCTTTCACTGTTTGGATTTGCTGTCTCATATCCTTTTTAAGGTTCCTTTCCATCTGTCTAGGGTATTCCTTGAGTTCTTTATATGACCATTTTTCTGATGACTCTAGGTCCTCCTGAATATTTAGGCTGTCCTGCATTGTTTGTACTCCTTTTCTTCCTTGCTTTTTCATGCTGCTCCTGTTACTTCTTGTTCTGCTTGACTGCTGAGTTACTGTTTACTCCTATAAATTTATTTGATGCTTGGGAGGAAAGGTATTAAAAGGGAAGGGAAGAAGTTACTAAAGAGAATGAGAGTAGGCAGGTAGAATTAAAGGAAGGGGGAATAAGAAAATTGAAAAGAAATGAAAAGACAAAAAAAAAATAGAAAATAAAAAAAGAAAAAATAAATAATAATAAAAAATTAAAATTAAAATTAAAAAAATAGAAAAAAATTTAAAAAATTAAAAACAACAACAGAAAAATGAAAATAAAAAAAAGAACCCAAATTAAAAAAAAATAATAATAAATGCAGTCTTAGAGTTTGATTAACTTCTCTTCCAGTAGGTGGAGCTGTGCCCGCTGGGCCAAGCTTCTCCTCTCAATACGTGGGAACCAATCACTGTGCAGCAGCTCTTCCTCCCTGACTGGGCGAGTCTCCAATCCTGAGTGCCTAGGGCCTTCTCTTGTGTCTAGTTGCTTCCCCACTTTTCCTCAAGCCAGGCCCCTCTCACCCGTGATGCTCACCACAATACTGGCTACACGCCAGGTCTGCTGCTCCCGGGAGTCCTGTTTTCATGAACGACTGGGCACACTCTCCCTGTTTGCCATTCCCTCAGACCCTAAGTTTGTAGAGCTTGGGGCTGAGAATCCTCAGTGAATTTTGCTTACCCTCCGGTAGCCACGCCCCTGGTAGCTGGTGCAAGAGACCTCAGGTGTCAGCACTGGTGGGAGCGGTAGCCGGGAGTTCTGCACCGCGGGTCCCAAGCCCCGTTTGATTCCCTTGGTCAGGTTCTCTCGCTCAAGGGAGAGCTGGGAGGGGCCCTTAAGGTTTCCCTGATGTTTGGAGAGGGAAGGCTAGGGGATTACACACCTGTAGCTGCTGGTTTCAATGAAGTTATCTCCTCCGCCGCAGTCTGGTGATGTCAGTTGTCTGCCATGGTGGAATCCCATGCAAATGGCGACAGTTTGTTTCCCTTTGCTCGGTGACCAATGCAACGTGTGGGTCCTGTCTGTCTCTCCCAAGCCCCGTTTCAATCCTGTGGCCACTGCCTATGAAGGCTCTGTTGGCATTTACCTCCGTAGGTTCAGAAGGGCCGACCGGTTGTGTCAGTGGGATCGTTTAGTGCTGAGTCACAGCTGTTTGTCTGCGGGAAGCAGGCGAACGGGAGCTTGAATTCAGCCGATCCGGGCTCAGTGTGTGATCTGAGAGGCCCAGACTGCTGGTCCCAGATCCACGTCAGCTCAGCGTTGCCTAGTGATCCTGAGCAAACAGATTAAGACTGTTTATGACTCACTATGCCCCCACAGCTGAAGAGGTCAGAGACTTGATCTCTCTGCGCCTGCCGCCATGTTGGATCCTTCTCTGCTAATTTTGTTCTCTCTTCTTGCCATGCTTATCTCCAAAATGCTTTTTAAATGATTCCTGCCTTTTAGTTTCTACACCCTCTTTATCTTACCTTATATTTACATTATTTATTCTAATACCAGATACTTTGGTGTGGGAGACCAACCTTACACATGACTGAGTCACATTCCCCAGCTGGGTGCTGAGGCGCTCAGTCACAGAAATGTGGCAGAGTTTTCCCCATCTTCTTGGGTTTAAGGGTCAGTGTCTTGTGCATGGGTGTGTCTTGCTACAGCCCCATGGGTGAAGTTATGCTCAATTGTTCCTTTGTAATATAACCCCTTGCCCTGTTTAGGATAGAATCTTCCATGGAAGTGCCTTGTGTGTGTCCCCTTCTCTTACTGTGCCCTTGGGTGTGGCCTACCCAGGTGTCAGTCAACCTGCTGATAGTGGACATCATGAAGATAGACTCAGCCCCCTGAAACCTAACCCCTTGCCTCTTTTGAATGGCTTCTCCTCAATAAAAGGGGTCAGCGCGTGCTCTTGCTCTCTCTCTTCCTGTGGACCCTTTAGGTCAGAGGAGCCGTCACAGCGACCCCAAAGAAAAAGGTATTTGTGTCTCTTGTGTGGTTATTTTGTGCAGCCCAGTCAGCCTAGTTTACCTGGAGTGACCCCTGAGCCTTTTAATCGCAAGAACAGAAACCCGGCACTTTTGTAGTCATTAAGCCTGGGCTGTATCATCTTTAAGAAATGATCTCTCCTTCTTCCTTTCTTATTTGCTGATCACTCATCTTTCTCCTGAGGTTATAGTCATTGTTATGGTTTGGATGAATGTCACCTAAAGGTCCATATAAAAGCTTCATCCTCAGGGTGCTGATACTAGGCGGTGCACTATTAGGAGGTGGAACTCATCTAACCCTCTTATAAGAGATCCTTAAGACACTGGGAACATAACCTCAAGAGACTGTGGGACTCGGGTCTCTCTGTCTCTGTAAGTGTCCTGGCTCATGTTGTAAGTGGTTTACCCTGACATGTTCTCTAGCACCGTCTGCTACCCTCATCAGAAAATCAAATCAACGGGCTGTCTGCTCTTGGATCTGTGAACTACATAAACCTTTTTTCTTTATTAGTTAATTGCCCCAGGTATTTGATTGTAGCAACATAAAACTGACTAATGCAGTCATGGAGTGAAACAGAACTGGTATGTTTCAGTACCAAGATAGAAGTGGTAGAAATTTTGTCATCAGCTATATCTGATTCTTTATTTCTGCAGTTACTGAAGGTAATCACTCTCCCCCACCTCCACCTTTTTGACTTTCATTTAGGTGAAAACCTCTGAATAATTCTGGGTAATGACTTTCCAAGGGAAGTAAATTTTATTACTTGTAGGCTAAGGCCTTAAATTATTGGTGTGAATTCTCTAGAATACTCTACCTTACTCTTGATGATCATTGAATCCGAACTGCTGAACCACAACTGAGAAGACAGCTGCCCTGGACCATTTCCTAGGCTCATGGCAGAAACTTTCATTGCTTTAAAACACCTAATATTTTGGGGTTGGTATTTTAGTGCAGCATAACCAAGCCTCCATTTACTGGAAGATATGAAACATGTTCTGAAAAGTTTCTAAATAATCTCAGTTTGTATAATTATGGTTTGGTTTTATCATCTGTTATTTATTTATAGAGAAATAAGTTTATCACTTAAAAATGCATTTTTTTCAGTGTATAGAAAATTTATTGATTTCATTGCATAAACAATGGAGGTGTCATTGGTTGTTACTTATAAATATTAATATTCATGGAGTATTAATAAGTCTACCTAAGTGATTTTTTTTATGGTGCTGGGGATCAAACCCAGGGCTTTGTGCATGCAAGGCAAGCATTCTAGCAACTGAGCTATATCCCCAGCCCAAAGGACATTACTTTTTTTTTTTTTTTTTTTAGAGAGAGAGAGAGAGAGAGAGAGAGAGAGAGAGAGAGAGAGAATTTTAATATTTATTTCTTTAGTTTTCGGCAGACACAACATCTTTGTTGGTATGTGGTGCTGAGGATCGAACCCGGGCCACTCGCATGCCAGGCGAGCGTGCTACCGCTTGAGCCACATCCCCAGTCCCTACCTAAGTGAAAATTGGGGTGCGTTAGCAAGACCTTTGGAAGTAAAAGCTGCGTGTGTTGTGTTGGTAGGAAAATATATGAATGAACACTTTAAACTTTATTAGTTTTAAAATTTACTGTTTTTTTTTAAATATTGCCTTGTTCCAAATATCAAAACTTTAGTTTCTCCCTTGCCTAACTGCCAAATTGCTATGTACATTTAAAATTTAGGTTAAATATGGTCTGTGGACAATGTATACAAGTACATAAATATAATATGATACCCTATAAATAGGTATGATTTTGTGTTATGTATCAGTTTTAAATTGATTAATTTTTTTTAAGAGAAGGAAAAAATATGACCCATGACTCAGTACAATCTATTAGGAAAAGTCACATCCAAAAAAAGGTCAAAATTCAGGTTAGGATCTCATTGTGCTTCTTTCCTCGAAGACCTCATTAATTTATTCATACATAAATATTTTTCTTTTTTCCACATTTTTTTATTTGTGCATGATAATTGAACATAATGATGGGATTTGTTATTACATATTTATACACACACAATATAAGAATATAATTTGACCAATATCACTCCCCTGTTCTTTCCCCTCCTTCCCCTCTTCCCTCCTCCTAATCCTTTTTCTCTACTGATTTCCCTTTGATTTTCATGACATCCCTTTGTCCTGCAGGGGCTCAGGCCCTGGGAAACGGATTTAAGATCCCAGCAGGTGAAATAAGATGCAAGGCACAGTTGGATATGCTTTATTCAGAGGTGGCAGCAGCCCCTGAATCTTTTCATAGGCCTTTTAAAAATTTTTATTCTAATTAGTTATATATGACAGTGGAATGCACTTTGACACATCATACATAAATGGAGAATTTCTCAAGAATTTCTCATTCTTCTGGTTGTACATGATATAGAATCACACTGGTCATGTAGTCATGTATGTATATAGGGTAGTATATATGTATATAGGTATTCTGACTCATTCTATTATCCTTTCTACCCCCTTAACCCCTCCCCTCTCTTTACTACCCTCTACCTAATCGAAAGTAACTCTGTTCTTCCTTAACACCCGCCCCCCCCCTTATTGTGAATTAGCGTGGGCATATCAGAGAAAATGTTCAGCCTTTGGGATTGGCTTATTTTGCTTAGCATGATATTCTCTAGCTCCATGCATTTACTAGCAAATGTCATACTTTCATTCTTCTTTAAGGCTGAGTAATACTCCATTGTGTATATAGACTACATGTTTTTCATCCTTTCATCTCTTGAAGGACACCTAGGTTGGTTCCATAGTGTAACTATTGTGAGTTGAGCTCTATAAACATTGATGCGACCATGTCATTATAATATGCAGATTTTTAAGTCCTTTGGGTATAAACTGAGGTGTGAGGTAGCTGGGTCAAATGGTGGTTCCATTCCAAGTTTTCTGAGGAATCTCCATACTGATTTCAACAGTGATTTCACCCATTTGCAGCCCCACCAGCAATGTATGAGTGTACCTTTTCCCCCACATCCTCGCCAACATTTGCTGTCATTTGTAAGAAGTAATTTGCCCAAGGCCTTCAGCCTGCTCTGCCTGAAGTCAGTAGGAAATGTTACAACTTAGAATAAGCAACTTGTTATTCTCAGTCCAAAGATTGCTCTGTAGATAAAGAAACACGAGTTACCCTGATGTGGTCTGAAAGAGGATCTTTGTTATCTTCACAGCAGAGAAAACGGAAGAAAACTAATAATGTTTGGGAAAGCCATGAAATGGGCTACTTGGCCAGTAACCTCTCCCTGGAAGGGTCCATGTGGGTCTTTATTGACCTCTGCAGATACTTCTGAGAGGACCCCTGCTTTGTGTAAGAATCACTGGGTGATCCCAGGAGGTCCAGGGTGAAAAACAGGTTCTATGAGTGTTCATCTTTGATCCACTGAAATAACTCTGAACTCCAATTTTTTAAAATGTTAAGCTTAATTCCTAATTCAGTGTGTGTGTGTGTGTGTGTGTGTGTGTGTGAGAGAGAGAGAGAGAGAGAGAGAGAGAGAGAGAGAGAGAGAGATAACACAAGAGAGACAAGAATAAGATATCTATATTAGCTGGGCACAGTGGCACACACTTGTAATCCCAGGGACTCCGAAAGCTAAGGTAGGAGGATTGTGAGTTCAAAGCCAGCCTCAGCAACTTAGCAAGGCCCTAAGAAACTTAGTCAAACTCCGTCTCAAAATAAAACATAAAAAGGGCTGGGGATGTGGCTCAATGGTTAAGTGACCCTGGGTTCAATCCCTGGTACAAAAAAAAAAAAATCTATATTAGATTCAGTTAATAAGAAGCTAAAAGTTCTTAAATGGTAAGATTATAAGTGACTTATTTTTTATGAATTTTTTTTCTGTTGCTACAGTGATTTTGTTTCTGATATAACAGAGAAAACATGTGGGGCAAAAAGTGGACAAATAAATAATAATAATGTTAAAATTCTAATGCTGTGACCCTCGTCGGATGGAGGAATGGATTTCAGGCTGAAGATGATTTCGTCTCTTGGACTTTTTAGTTACTTACTGAGCTGTTTCCCAAACTTTTGTCTCCAGATCTAGGTAAGCACCCCTTCCTCTTTGGCATTTTGGGGTTATGGGCCACTTTGAGATTCTCACCCTATCCCATGCGCATACCTATACATACATGTCACTGTACATATGGTTTCAGGAGGTTCGTGGTCCAGCCATATTGTTGAGCACCCCTGTGTGTTATGCTGCTTTATGAGTGAGGAGCCTTATTAATGAGAGTAGCAGGGAAAGCCGAGCATCAAGCCACTAAGCAAATACACAGGAGAAATGCAGCCAGCCCGCCCCCCCCAAATACTTCAGTGCCCTGGGGAACAAGTGAGTCATTTTATGGGGAAGAACAAAAATAATAATAGTTGTTTATGGCGCAATTATTTACTTACCAAGCCTTGTGATAAGCACTTTCCATATTTTATCTCATGTAATTCTTACCTCAACCCGAGGGAGGAGGCTATATGATTACCATTTTATCAGTAAGGGAGCCAGGCTTAGGTAGGTCAATAACTTGCTCTCTGTAACATGGGGCAGAGGCTAAGATTTCAGGAACAAGAATCCATCATGTTACTTTGTTTAAAACTTTGCAATAGCTCTCCAGCTTATTCAAAGCCAAGATGTCCATATGATGATCTAGAGTTTCTGACCTTTGCTAATACTCGGAAGTCATCTTCTCCTATTACCAACACCTCCCCACAATCTGCTCTCACCTCTCTGGCTACTTGTTGTTTCTGGAACACTCCAGATAAGCCCTACTTCAAGGCCTTGGCTCTAGCTCTTTGCTCTACTTGGTCTTTCCCCGGGTGAGTCATCCACTTATCCTTTTAAATCTGTATTTTTTCACTGAGGGTTTTCCTGATAACCCTAATTAAAATGAAAACCCCATTGACTCTATTCCTACCTTTTCCCTGCTTTATTTTTCTCTCTAGTACTTACCATCATTCCATGTGTTAGACTTTGACTTAAGTTATAGTGTGGTTTTCTTCCATTAGGATTTAAACCCTGCCATTGACAAACATCATAGTAGTCACTGATTTATTCTAGTATCAATGGATGTTAGAATTTGGTGAAGGTCTAATGAGGAATAGGATATTGACAACTTCCTGTGAGATTCTTATTCATTCTAACAAGTAAACTAGCAACTTTATAGTGGAGAATTGGGGTAGACTGAATGATCTTAACTGAATGATCAAAGTTAACCAATAGCAATTCACCCTTAATAGGATAAATTGACATCAAGTGCCTGCTAATATCATGCACTGTAAATATTATAGCATCACTTTCTTGGAGTTTTTGCCAAAAACATGCATAATTCAGGGGCTGGGGTTGTGGCTCAGCGGTAGAACGCTCACCTAGCATGTGTGAGGCCCTGGGTTCCATCCTCAGCACCACATAAAAATAAATAAAGGTATTGTGTTCAACTACAACTAAAAAATAAATATTTAAAAAATGCATAATCAAACTCTAATTATGAGGTAACTTTGACAAATCAAATTGACAAATACTCTGTAAAATAATTGATCTGTATTTGTAAAAATTGTTGAGGTCATGAAAGACAAGGGCATGAAGAGTGATCCATGCTATAGGGGACTTGAGGGGATAAAAACTGAACATAACATGTTATCACAAATTGATTTTTATATAAATAAGTTTATTGGGATACTTTATCAATTTTAACTAGGGTCCATATATACAAGCTAATAATAGTATTAAGTAATGTTAATTTCCTGATTTTGATATTATTATTGTGATTATATGAGGATCTCTTTGTTTTTAGGAAATATATACTGAATTATGTGTAATAGTTCATCATGTTTGTAGTTTAGTCTTTTTATTTCCTTATTTTTTTGTTGGTGCATTATAGTTGTACATATTGGTGAGATTTGTTGTTACATCTTCATGCATGCACATGGTATAACACTGTAATTTGGCTAATATTATACCCCAGCATTTTTCCCATCTCCCCCTGCCTCACACTCCTTGGTTCCTTTCCTCTACGGATTTCCCTTTGATTTTTAGGATATCCACCCCCACCTTTCTTTTTCTTTTTCCTCTCTAGCTTCTGCTTATGAGGGAAAACTTTATGACCCTTTACCTTCAGAGTTTGACTTATTTTGCTTAACATGATTGTCGCTAGTTCCATCCATTTTCCTGAAAATGCCACAATTTCATTTTTCTTTACGGATGAATAAAACTCCTATGAGTATATATACTACATTTTCTTATCCATCATCCCTGAATGGATACCTAGGCTGGTTCCATAGTTTGGTTATTGTGAATTGTGCTGCTATAAGCATGGGTATGCATGTATCACTGTAGTAAGATGCCTTTAATTCTTCAGGGTAAATACGAAAAAGTGGTATAGCTGGGTCATAGGGTGATTTCATGCCTAGTCTTTTGAGGAATCTCCATACTGTTTTCCATAGTGGTTGGACTAATTTCCAGTCCCACCAAGAGTGTAAAAGTGTTCATTTTTCTACACATCCTCTCTAGCATTTGTTATTATTTTTATTTTTGTTTAAAAAATTTTAAAATATATTTTTTAGATGTTGATGAAACTTTATTTTATTCATTTATTTATATGCGGTGCTGAGAATCAAACCCAGTGGCAGGTGCTCTACCACTGAGCCACAACACCAGCCCCTATTATTTGTATTCTTGATGATTGCCATTCTGATTGGTATAAGATGAAATCTCAGTGTAGTTTTGATTTGTATTTCTCTAATTGCTAATGATGTTGAATATTTTTTCATGTACTTGTTGGCCATTTGTATTTCTTCTTTTGAGAAGTGTCTGGTTAGTTAATTTGCCCATTTATTAATTAGGTTATTTGATTTTTTAGTGTAAAGTTTTTTGAGCTCTTTATATATTCTAGATATTATTCTTCTGTCAGAAGAGTATTTATTTATTTATTTATTTTAAAGAGAGAGAGAGAGAGAGAGAGAGAGAGAGAGAGAGAGAGAGAGAGAGAGAGAGAATTTTAATATTTATATTTTAGTTCTCGGCGGACACAACATCTTTGTTTGTATGTGGTGCTGAGGATCGAACCCGGGCCGCACGCATGCCAGGCGAGCGCGCTACCGCTTGAGCCACATCCCCAGCCCCCAGAAGAGTATTTAGTAAAGATTTTTTTTTTCTAATTTTGTGGGTTCTCTCTTCTAATTGTTTTCTTTGCTGTGCTATAGTTTATTCTTAAATGACTCAGGGGAAAAAAAAGGTCTACAGAGGAGACAGAGAAAATAAAGCAGATGTAGCAAAATTTCAATATTTGGGAATCTGGGTTAAGGGTGTTCAGAAATTATTTGTAAGATTTTGCAGCTTATTCTTTAAGTCTGATTGCAAGTTAAAATAAAGGTTTACTAAGAGATAGAAGGATATAAGCTCCGTGAAGACAGGGATTTTGATTGTTTTGTTCATTGATATTTCTCTGACATGTGGAATACTATTTGGCATATTCTACCTGCTCAACAACTCCTCATTGAGTAAATGAACATGAGTGCTTTAGTTTGGATTGTGAAAGTCCCCTACAGGGCCATGTGTTAAAGGCCTAGTCCCCAGGCATGGTGTTGTCACAGGTCAGTGAGGAGCTGGAACTCTCAACCTCTATTCTGTGTTCCAATGAAAGAAAATTTACAGTCAGACACCAAAGGCCTTCCAAGAGAACTTTATTATAAGTGAAAGTAAAGTAAGACTCAAGCAAAGAGCTTTCTAAAAAGAATAGCGGGTCATCTCTGAGCAGAGAACAACAAAGGAGACAGTGCTGTCTCTGCATTTATTACTGCCTGATGTTTGCCTTGAGAGCTGGGGCCCACCTTCTGTACTCATTGCCAGTCACTATTCAACTCCTGCTTCACCGGGTGGTGGAGTTTCTGACCCTAACTGGTTCTTGCTGTAACTGTCACGGTGGCCATCTATTTAGGAGGCTTCATCTACAAGTCAATCATATGTTACTGGGGTTACTGGCCAGAAGGTATCTTAGTGAGCCCATGTCACTAAAGAAACTTCCCTTCCAAGATATATGGAGGCACCTATGGCCGTAACTCCTAGGTGTACCCTGACCTCAGTGGACCCTGTCAAGGGTGAGACCTTTGAATCCTTCTTTCTTGAGGCATTTCCCCAATTAGTCCCACTCCCCCTATTAACTCCTTTTGTTTCTATTTGCTTACTCTCGGGGTCTGTGTACCCATGTTTTTCTACAGGTTATCTGCTACAAATCATTTATTCATCTGCCTTGGAAGGAGTTTAAAGAAGGCCCTAAAAGAGACTTAAAGAAAACCTGTGACCATGCCATGCATTCCACTGCTCACTACTAACTTCTACCTGCCAGGGTTATTGGGAGGTGGTGGAACCCTTGGGAACAGTCCTTAGGCTTTTGAGGGTGTGCCCTTGAAGGGAACTGTGGGACTGTAGCCTCTCTCTTTTGCTTCCTGCTGTGAGGTGCACAGTTTTGCTGCCAGACACTCCTGCCAAGTTGAGCTGCTTCACTACAGGCCCTAAAACAACAGGGCTAATCAGCCATGCGCTGGAACCTCCCAAATGGCAGACTAAAACAACCTTTTTCTCTTTATAAGTGAATTATCTCAGGAATTTCGTTACAGTAACAGGAAACTAATACAACTAATTTATGACTTACTATTCCATGTGCTGCATAGCCCTTATTGAATGAATGAACACAGACTTATGACTTGAGATTCTAGGTACTCCTTCATCTTTTTTTTTTTTTTAAGAGAGAGAGAGAGAGAGAGACAGAGAGAGAGAGAGAATTTTTTAAAATTTATTTTTTAGTTTGCGGTGGACACAACATCTTTATTTTATTTTTATGTGGTGCTGAGGATCAAACCCAGTGCCCCGCGCATGCCAGGTGAGCGCACTACCACTTGAGCCACATCCCCAGCCCGCTCCTTCATTTTTGTTGAATGAATGAACACTGACTCAGGGTTTACCAAAGAGGCAAATGTGTCAGCTCTGAGGGGATCTACCACACACACCCATTTTTACCAAAGTTTTCTGAAAAACTGTTACCACCCTGCAGATTTGTAGTGACATTGGTCTGATTCTGGAAGAATCCTGGAGAGATGGGGGCCCCCTGTTGGCCCCCACTCACTTGCCTCTCTTGAGCAGCTTTTCCAGAGACACATCTATTGGGCCAATGAAATATTTTATTAATTATTAAGATATTCTGAAGTCTAGATAGCTGCCTGGTTCCTGTACATCAGTATCAAAAGTTAGGATGATGGTAGTAAACAGACTAGGGTCAAGCCAAGACAGCTAGCAGGGCAATCATGGCTATCCGGGCAGATGGAACGGAAGTCCTCAGGGTGTCTGTGTTAAGATCTATGGCCCAGCGGACACTCCGAGACTCACCAGGATGTCATAGCAAGCAAGTCTCATCCAGGAATGATGGTTGCATGCATTCCTCACAAGGAGTATTCCTTCAAGTCAGAAGCAATTCCACGTGAAAGGCCCAGGGGAAGGCAAGCCCCAAAGAGGCCTCAGGACAAGGCAAAACCATAGGAAAGAATTAATCATCATGACCTTGACTAGGATCAAAACATTTTCAGAAAGGTGCTCCTTTAGAAAATAGTCCTTTTTTTTTTTTTTTTAAAAAAAGATGGGGGGCAGGGGATGTGGCTCAAGCGGTAGTGCGCTCGCCTGGCATGCGTGCTATCCGGGTTCAATCCTCAGCACCACATACCAACAAAAATGTTGTGTCCGAAAACTAAAAAATAAATATTAAAAAATTCTCTCTCTCTCTCTCTCTCTTTAAAAAAAATTAAGATCTGGGGCTGGGGATGTGGCTCAAGCGGTAGCGCACTCGCCTGGCATGCGTGCAGCCGGAGTTTGATCCTCAGCACCACATACAAATAAAGATGTTGTGTCCGCCAAATACTAAAAAAAATTAAATATTAAAAATTCTCTCTCTCACTCTCTCTTTAAAAAAAAATAAGATCTATTAAAAAAATAAAATAAAAAAGGTGGATTATTCTTTTTGAATTTTTTTTATTTGTTCTTTTTAGTTATACACAACAGTAGAGTGTATTTGGACATATTATACATACATGGATTATAACTTATATTAGTACTTTTTATAGAATTTTTCTGTGGAGAAAATTTTCCTTATTTCAGAGCCTATTCTCATATAAATTGAAGACACTTTGTATGGCTCTTCCTTCTACCGTTTTTGAGAACTGGCCTGCATTTTATGATAGAATGATAGAAGCTCCAAGTTCTTTGGAAAGCATCTACTGCTTAAATCAATAAAAGGGGGGTGAATTTCTTTTCTTATCTAGGGTACAGCCATAACAAGACTCTACCCCAGAGCTTCTCAAAAGAATCTAGTACTCAGAGTATATTTGAGAACAGTTTTTTGTTTGTTTCTATTTTATTAGGCCCTTTTTTAAAAATTAAATTATTTATTTATTCTAATTTGTTATACATAGCAGAATGCAATTCATTTCATATTACACATATAGAGCACAATTTTTCAAGTCACTGATTATACACAGAGTATCTTCCCACCATTCAGGTCTTCATACATGTACTTAGGGTAATGATGTCTAACTCATTCCACCATCATTGCTACCCCCTTTGCCCCCTCCCTTTTCCTCCCTCCCCTTTTCCCTATTTAAAGTTCCTCCATTCCTCCCATGTTCTCCCTCATTGACATTATGAGTCAGCATCCTCATATGGAAGAAAACATTCAGCATTTGGTTTTTTGGGATTGGCTTGCTTCCCTTAACATTATCTTCTCTAACTCCATCCATTTACCTGCAAATGCTGATTTTATACTCTTTAATGCTGAGTAATGTTCCATTGTGTATATATATCAAAGTTTCCCTACCCATTAATCTACTGAAGGGGCATCTAGTTGGTTCCACAGTTTAGCTATTGTGAACTTTGCTCCTATAAACATTGTTTTTAAGTCCTTTGGGTATAAACCAAGGAGTGGGACAGCTGGGTTAAATGGTGGTTCCATTTCATGTCTTCTGAGGAATCTCCATACTTCTGTCCATAGTGGTTGCACCAATTTGCAGTCCCATCAGTAATGTATGAGTGTGCCTTTTTCACCACATCCTCGACAACACTTATTGTTGTTTGTATTCTTAATAGCTGTCTTTGGCCCTTTTTGTTTTGTGCAGAGTCTTTGAAATCAAATTGCGGCAAGATCTTTAAGCTTGGGATGCTAACACCCCTTAAACTCCACCTGCTTCCACCTCATAACATTAACAGGACTCTACCCTTTTCCCAAATGACCATCCACAATCTATTCTTATGGTTTTTTTCACTTTCAGTTCTGAGAATTTCTCTACTAGGTATTTTCTAATTCTCAACACCCAAACCCATTCATTGTTCTTCTCAGATGTCCGGATGCCACAAACTTCCTATGCAAGCATGATTTAGAGTCTTCTGTAAACTCTTTCAAAGTGGATGAGAAAACCAATGGTGGTAGTATATTTGTAGGAAATAAATAGCAGCAAAATGAACTAATTGGGGAAATATGTCAAAAAAGGATTAATGGGACCAACCCTTGACAGAGTCCATTGAGGTTGGTGTGAAGCTAAGAGTTATGGCTATAGCTGTCTCCATAAGTCTTGGAAGGGGAAGAAGATTCCTTTAATGGCATAGGTGCCTGAAGGTAATCTCTGATCCGCAACTGACCCCAGTGTCCACATTAACATGGGATCAACTTGTAGATGAAGCCCCCTGAATAGGACAGCCACCATGACAGTTGTGGAGAGGACCAATTAGGGTCAAAAACGTCACCACTCAACGTGAAGCAGGAGTTGAACACCTGATTGGCAAAGAGTGCAGAAGGTGGTCCCCAGTTCTCCAGGCAAACATCAAACAGTGGTAAATGTGGAGACAGCACTGTTTACTTTCTCTGCTTGGAGATAACTCACTTTCTTGAGAGACCTCTCTGCTTGAGCTTTACTTTACTTTCACTCCAAGTGGGGGAGGCTTACTTTACTTTCTCTTGCATGGCTTTTAGCGTTTGACTTTAAATTTTCTTTCATCAGAACACAAGAACCAAGTTTGGAGTTTCAGTTCCCCACTGTCCTGTGACAATGATGTTGATAGTGATGGTGATGATGCCCATTTTGCAGATGATAAAACTGAAATTCAGAATTATGAATCTAAGTAGAATAATTAATTGAAATAGAGTACTTAGTTGAACTAATTAGTGCATGGGTTGGAAAACAAGGCCAGGTGCTGTGACACCAAATCCCACTCTTACCCCTCTATAGGCTTTCAGAAAAGTACAGCAAATCCTTAACACAAAGAAAACTTCCAGAAATAATGTTGACCTTTACTTCTCCATAAAATTGTTATCATTGTAATAAACAGGTCCTGCTAATGTCAGCATTCATCGCGTTAATTATTAGTGGTATTCTGATAGCTAATATTTTAATGGAACAAATGGGTTTCTTGATAGAACTATTCACTTTTACTAACTTTTTTTCGTGAAAATGTCAGTCCAGACAGAATATGAAGAAAGAAGTTTCAAGGCCTAACAGAGAAACCCAGCTTTGCAAAACCACTAGGAAATAGTGTATCTCAAAAGGATGCGTGCGTATGCCGGGTGCGGTCGCAGACACTTATAATCCTAGCAGCTCAGGAGGCTGAGGCAGGAGGATTGTGAGTTCAAAGTCAGCCTCAGCAGCAGTGAGGTGCTAAGCAACTCAGTGAGACCCTGTCTCTAAATAGAATGCAAAATAGGGCTGGGGATGTAGTTTAGTGATTGAGGTTCCCTGAATTCAATCCCCAGTAGCCCCCCTCCCCCCCAAAAAAAGATGCCTATGTTTTTCATATTTCACCCAGCAATCAATTTAGGTCTCATGGGATCTTACCCAATCAGAACCCTCAGGAGAAAATGTGCTTGGTTTCATGACCAAAATTAAAACTGTCTCCTTTACAATTTCAGATCTAAGGACAATGCTGTACTATGCTGTTTGGTTGGCAGTCTTTCTTTTTTTTTTCTTTTTCAGAGCTAGGGAGTAACCCAGGGCCTCCCACATGTTAAGCAAGAGCTATACCACTGAGCCACATACTCCCACCCACCTTTAACTTTCTATTTTGAGACAGACTCTTGCTAAATTGCCCAGGCTGGCCTTGAATTTGGGAGCCTCCTGCCTCAGCCTCTTGAGTAGCTGGGATTACAGATGTGTGCCATCATACCCTGGCTGGCTGTTAGTCTTGGTCCCTGCTTACTTCTAACACTTCCCCTGACCAGTCGCAAGAACTCCTCTTATTCCTTGCTTTGCTGCCTCCAATTTTCCTCAACCATGCAGCTAAGGAAGGCCTCAACTGAAGGTTCTAACACAGTGCTTCCCACACCTGATGTGCACTAGGTTTGGCTGCAGTGCTTGGTTAAAATACGGATATATCACTCTGATTCAGTTACCCAGGATGGACTTGGTGTGTAAAAGTGTTAAGAGATGACATTGATACAGTCAGCTCTGGAGACCACTATGTTACATCACTTCCCTCTCTCAGTCCCTAATCAGTCTTCTTAGCTCCTCACCTTGCCCTCCTGCTCTCAGTCCTGATTTATCTAGTGTACTCTGACATCTGTGGCGGTTATCATTTGGTTCCCCACAAAGCTGAAAGTTTTACGGGAAATCAAAACCCAAAGAACTTTGAACTGTCTTCAAAATGTACCTCTAATATTTATTATCAGAAACTTGCTTTATGACCCAAACGAAAAATAACCCAGACTGAAAAAGCTATATAATGGTCACAGTTGGGAATTATGTTTGAAACTACAAGGTGGAGATAAATGTTTAATTGGAATCCAAAGGTCTTTCTTCTCTCTGAGTGAGAGGGTAATGACGTTTGTAGTAATATCACAGATTACAATTACTATCTGATGATAAAAAGACTACTAACTGGCATGCTAGACCAAGGAAGGACTCACCATGGAATCTCCCCCTTAACTTTGATGTTGGAGATTCTCAGGGGTTCTTACCACTGAGCCACATACCTAGCCACCTCCCTCCCACTTTTTTTTTTATCATTTTTAAAATTTTGAACAGAGTCTCACTGAGTTGTGTAGGGTCTTGATAAATTACTGAGGCTGGCTTTGAACTTGTGGTCCTCCCAACTTATTCTCTTGAGCAACTGGGATTACAGGTGGGTACCACAATGCCTGGGTTGACCATGGCCTCTTAGAAAGAATAAATCAGTGGAGAGGCTGTAGTTAAAATCATGAGAATAGAGAGCATTACATAGTGGGGTTGGGTTATATTTTTTAGTTTGTAAAAATATTAAGAGTGTTCTATTGTTCTATTACAATGGAGTCTTATTTATTAAAATACTGCTTTCTGTCTATAGAGCCTTTGTCTCAGAGAACCACTATTCTATTGCTGTTTAAATTGCAACCTATTTAAATTGCAGTAGGAAGCTTGCATATAATATGCAAATTTCCTTTTCAAACTTAATATAGTAGGAATCACCTAAAGGACTTGTTTTAAAAATGTCACATCCAGCCAGGCACGGTGGCACACACCTGTAATCCTGGCTATTCCAGAGGCTGAGGCAGGAGGCTTGCAAATCCAAGGCCAAGCTGGGCAATTTAGCAAGTCTGTGCCTCAAAATTTAAAAATAAAAATAAAAAGGGCTGGGAGTGTAGCTCATTGGTAGAGCACCCTTGGGTTTAATCCCCAGTACTGAAAAAATATCCCCAGAATTTGCATCCAGCAGGCCCGACAAAGGACTGAGGAACAGGTATGTTTAATGGCACCTCAAGTGCTTACGTGGCAGTAGTCCGATGTTTGCAAAAGGGGAGTGGTACAGGGCTCCACCATAGCAATGTTGTCTAATATTGTCACCATGAGAGGGTGGAGGGGATCTGGAGGAGACCTCAACTTGGACCTCCCAGGTTCTTAACTCTGAGCAGAAAAGAATTTAAGGGTGAGTCAGGGTTTACCAATGAGAGAGAAAGCTTTATTAGAAAGCAAAAGGTAAAGGGACACACTCGGAGCAGGGCAATCTCAAGGGTCACTCCCTCCCAGGACTTAAGGTTGGGTTTTTATTAGGGAACATAATTAGGTAGAATATGTGTGATCCAAGGGGCTGGACTTCCCCTAGCATTGGGAAATATTGAGGAAGATCATGTTTCCCCATTAAGGGGTCTGCTCTGGTATGTAGATTTTAGCTTAACATCAATGTCTCTGGCAGGAAGGTGATCAGTGATCAACTGGGTGCTTGGGCTGAGGGTCAGGGTCTAATCAAATGTTAGCCTCTAGCCTTATGAGGAAAGGTTAGTGGTCTCTTTCCATCGAGGTCTTGATTTTGTCTTGCTACATGTCAGAAAACTTATTGGGAACTGGAAAGTTACATAGTAATTCATGGGTTGTTTAGTGCGTCATTACTTTCTGGTCCTTTTCTGTCCCCTAGTCTCTTTTGTCTAGCTTATAGGTTGTTGACAAATTGTTCATTCTGTATTTTCATAGGGATGTTTTTCCTTTAGAGATTTGCTGTTCTCTGTGTATCTCCATCTCAGTATGATTGCTTTTAAATCTAAATACATTTTTTCTAACTCCTTTCCTCCACAGTGATTCCTCTGAGAATCCATTAAAAAAAAAAAAAAGGACAGGAAAAGGAAAGTGTAATTCACTCAGATTTTTTTTTTATCCAGTAGCTTGGCTTCATTTTGAGATTATTCATAGTTTCTAAGCCAGAGGGAGTTGAAGAAAAATTTGAATAAAGAGGAGAAAGTAATTAAGAAGAGAACTCATTAGGTGGAAATCTGTGGTGAAACAAAACCTCTAAAACCACAAAGACACTTTCACTGCCCTGGAAGGCCGGGCATTGCTGGCAGAACTGGTGATATTTAATTTTAATCAAAACAAACTTGTCCACAATCTTGTTGGTCCCTTGGAAGTACATAAGATAAACATTGGACTCAGGACTCTGAGCTGAAGAAGTCCAAACACATGACCTGGGTACAAGTTTGGGGTGTTGTTGGTTTGTTTATTTGTTTATTTTAAAGCTAGGAGAGATAAAATTATCACTGGATTTTAGAGAAATTGTGGAAGGCTGATTGGAGGACATGAGATTCTTCTCCAGAATATAGAAAAGTAGAACCTTCCAGACAGTGTAAATAGTTTGAGGAAATGACTAGGGCAAAGAATATGTGGAATGAGGAACAGTAAAAATGTGAGCTTTTAGGAATTAAAGGTGAGTTGAAGTAAACAGGCATACACCCCAATGTCTCTGTTCACATCCACAGCAGATGTTGATTCCAGAGCATTCCTACTGCTTAGAATCCTTCACAAGAGTATACAGAATGCTTCTTCCATTTGATGAAAGTTGACATAGTATGTGATCTCAATCTACTGACTAAATAAAAATAAATTGCATAGGTAGCAGGTGTTCCAAATCTGAATGTTATGTATATATCTCTGGGCTTAGAGATGCACTGAGGTCATTACCTTTTAAAAATACAATAGTAAAAATCAATATACACAAATACGTAAATGCATATATATGTATCAAAATATACATAGAACTGCTGCTGCTGCTGCCATTTAAATGTGTGTGTGTGTATGTGTGTGTGTGTTTGTGTGTGTGTGTGTATCATTGAAGATAGAAAACTACACAAGTAAGAAGATATTCTTTACAGAAAATTACTTTTTAAATGAAAAACAATGCTTTGGAGAAAAAGTAAATAAATCAGTATACCCAATCAAACTCAGTTTAGTGAATCTATCAAAATGGAAAACTACACTAAAGTTTAAAAGACCCCCCAAAGAAAAAGCTCTTCCAGGGCCTAGACTGTATCTTATGAATTCTTCCAGTGCTTTATAACTTTGCCCAGCACTGGATGCATGTTTGTCGTGTTGAATAGTTTGGAATAAAGATAAAATTTACTATGTTTGATGTAGATAAAAAAAAAGTACCACTAAGTAAGTTTTGAGAATACAAATTTGATATAAATCCTGGAATGGGCATATGCTTAATGAAACAGAGAGAAAACCTGAATAAACTCACTAGCTTCACTTGCTTTTATCAGCATTTTTAGAAGCCACATATCTAAGCAGACTATCTTTTGGCTTTGCAATAGATAACGCTGCTGATATGGGTCATGATGGTATTGGCTGCCTATGTCATTTTTCAAGAATTTGGAGGCCACATTCATCATCCCACACTGTTTGAAACCACTAATCCTTCACTTGGGCTTGTGTAGCTGTCCAGTGGGTGATTTTTGATATCAGACGGCCAGAAACTTCACCTTCAGATCCCTCTACGGCTGCCATTTTCTGAACAAGTGTCCTGTGAAGAGCCATGAAGTTTGACTATGCACGTAAGGACCACTGAACACTTCACTTTCCTTACCTTTCATTCACCTTTCCCCATGCCTCAGACCATCCTGTTTCTCTACTCCACAAATACCCCTAAGCCCTAACCTCCTGGAGGCAGATTTGAGACTTGCGTCTCTTGTCCCTCATGTTTGTCCACCTCCTGTATAAACACTTTCTATTTGGAAAATTCATTTCAGTGGATGGTATACTGGACAGTGGGAAAAAAGGGCCTGGTCAGTGACTGCAACTGCTATGTATGAAAATTATATCTATTGTAGCATATATTGTTTATCTGCTAATTCAATTAACTCAATTCCTAATCTAACACAGGGATTCAAATCATCTACTTTTTTTTTTTTTTAAACTAGGATTGAATCCAGGGGTGCTTTACTGAGCTACATCCCCAGCCCTTTTTATTTTTTATTTCGAGACGGGATTTCAGTAAACTGCTTAAGTCCTCACTAAGTTGCCGTGGCTGGCCTTGAACTTGAGATTCTTATGTCTCAGCCTCCTGACTCTTTTGGATTACCGGTATGCACTACCAGGCCTGGCTCACCTACATTTAAATCCCTAAATTCCCTTACTTCAAATAAAATGTTTAGAAGTATATTTTGAAAACACACTGGGGTATATGTGTATGTGGATATATATGTGTGTTTGTTTATAGATTTTCGCGCTTCTACATATAGATTTACACTGAACAATGATATAGATCAGTGGTCTTTTTTTTTTTCTGCTTCACAACTTTTCATTTCTCTGATTAGATCAGTGGTTCTTAAATTATAACAAGCACAGGACTCATCTACATATCCTTTTAAAATGTAGGTTCCAGCTTAGTAGATCCATACTGGGACCTGGGTTTTGCCTTCCAATTATCAGCATCTATGATGCTGATCCCTGTCCACCTTTTGACTAGCCAAGGATGAGATCATGATTAGAAACAGTGGAGACAAATGAACCTGGCTTCAAATCTACTTTTACATTCTGTGTTTTCTTGGACAAGTAAACTGACTTCTCTGAGCCTCAGTTTTGACACTTTTTTGACACTTTTAAAGTGTCAGTTTTGACACTTTAAAATAATACACCGTGTCTCACTGAGTTATTGAATTAATGATAAGATATGTCAATGAACTACATCTATTAAGCATAATGTTTTCTCAGTGACCTGATGCCACCGTGCCTATGTTAAACTAAATGTCGCTAAATAGCAGGGCGTAGGCTTGATTTAATCAAATGGACAATTGCCTGGAAACCCACTGCCCAGAACAAGGCCAAGTGGTGGGGGACAGATGACCAATGGGTTAGGTATCAGAAGGCTTGGATTTTAGCCCTTGGAAGAAAGGGAACGAATCAGAAAATAAGTTACATGTCCAGAGTGACAAAATAGCAGGGCTGGGATTCAAACTGGGAGAGATTCTAATCCAGTTTCCTACCAGATATATAAACCCTGACTCCAGTAGGCCTGACCAGCGGTCTCCATGAGGAATGAAACTGAACACATTATTTCTTAGTTCTAAAATGTTCACAATGCAAGTCCGGGAACTCAGGACCCACATGTGAGACCAGGGTCCCCATAGATTTGTTCACATTCAGTTCTGAACTTCCTCTCGTGTGTATGTAAGTTCCTGCAAGGTCCACCACCTCCACCCCTTCCTTTTTTCTCTTCCCTCTGCTTATTGCTCCTGTGTGCACAGTCTAACCCGACCAGTTCTGTACCTTTCTTCTCCCAGCCCCTCCCCTTCCTTTCTTTTCCTTTCCTTCTCTTTTTTCTCTTTCTTTCTCTCTCTCTCTCTCTCTCTCCCACTCTCTCTCTCCCCCCACTTCATTTCTTGCTGGGATTGAACCCAGGGCCTCACATGTCAGGCAAATAGTGTTCTACTGCTGAGGTGCAGCTCGAGCCCACATTTTTCTATTTCAGTTGAAGTGTAACATACAAACAGTGAAGTACAGAGATCATATGATGCCCCAAGTTTCTCCAAGGGAGCACTTCTTGTGACTTGACCATGACCTGATTCAAGAGCGAGGACCTGGCTAGCACTCCAGGAGCTTCCCCCACTGACAGAGCCATCGTCATAACCCTCCACTAAAAGTGACTGCTACCCTGTCTTCTAACACAGGAGGCTGGTTTGCCTGTTTGAACCTTGTGTTTATTGAATTCTGGATTAATTCTAGGTTGTTTATGCTTTTGTTTCTGGCTTCTTCTGCTTGAAATTTGGATTGTGAGATTCAGCCACACTGGGTTTAGCACTAATTCATTTCAGGTGAACTAAAGCCAAAGTCTCTGCTCTTACATTCTACCAAGTCCTCTGTCTTTTGGAAGGAGTTTTATCCTCAATTTGCATCCAAAGATTCAGCCAAGTATGGATCAAAAATATTCTGTTTAAAAAAAACTGGACTTGTACAGATTTTTTTTTCCTTGACATAATTTCCTAGACAACACAACTATGTACCTAGCATTTACATTGTATTAGACAATAAAATAACCTAGGAGAGTGTGAGCGAATATAATTTAGATAAGGATCCTCAGTTTGTTTGTTTTTTTAATATCCATGGAGATCCTGGGACCAATGCACACAGATAGTGAGGGGTGAATGTGGTATTTATTAACTACCCAGTCCTTGAACTGAAGTCTCTTTCTCTTAACCAGTCTGAGTTGTCCTGATTGATTCAGGTAAAAACAGACAAATAACTCTTCACTTTCGGATTCTCAAGACGCTGAATTTCCCCTGTTCCCATCTCCTCATTTCCTTCTTGTTCCTCTCTTTCAGGCATTCAGTGTCCTACCAGATAATTTCATGAGTCACATTAACCCATTCTATTCTCATTAGGGCTCTTAATCTAATTTCTAGAACAAGAAACTCAAGTCAAGTCAATGGAGAAGGGCCTGTGCTTTGTCATCTGTTAGGCCATCGCTGAGGAAAGGGCCCCTTCTGTTTGTACAGTGGGAATGGAAAGGAGAGTAGTCACCTGCCCTATTTGGGTTCAGGCTCCCGCATCCCTGTAGCCTCGAGCTCCCCCAGGCCCCATCAGACTCTGCTTCTTTCAATGATTGCTCCCCTCCTCGAGCTTCTCTGAAGCTGGAACCACTAGCTGGGATTTTGATCCTGGGATTGAGTCCTATCTAAGTCTAGTTCTCTCCTTCACTCCCCCAGAACCTATGGGTGTCAGAGTCCAGCAGTAGGATTCTGCCTAAAGTACCAACGCCATTTCTGAAATCTTAATCAAAACAATGCATTATTCATTATTTCCTGTTATAGGGAGACTTATGCATAGTGGTAGGTATGGCAATTCCTAATTTAAGCTCAACATTTCTATAAATAAAATCTACTACAAACCATTTTTCTTCATATTAAAAATGGTGTTTAGATCTGATAATGCTTAAATTAGGAGGCTTCTCAGCAATATGTCTTTTTGAGAGTACAAGACTGGATATTTTTCTGACACCAGCAAAGTTCAGTTATTCTTTTTTCATCAAGAAAGTAAAAGTTTGGGAGGCTGAAGCAGGAGGATCGTGAGTTCAAAGCCAGCCTCAGCAAAAGTGAGATGCTAAGCAACTCTGTCTCTAAATAAAATACAAAATAGGGCTGAGGATGTGGCTCAGTGGTTTAGTGGTTGAGTGCCCCTGAGTTCAATCTCTGGTATCAAAAAATAAAATAAAATAAAATAAGAAAGTAAAAGGGATGGAGTATTATATACACAGTGCAGTATTACTCAGCCATAAAGAAGAATGACTTTCTTCTTTATGGCTGAGTAAATGGATAGATCTGGAGACTATCATGCTAAGTGAAATAAGCCAACCCCCCAAAGCTGAAAGTTGAATGGTTTTGCTGGTATGTGGAAGCTAACCCACAATAAAGGGGGAGAGGAGAACCATAGTGAATCCCACCATTGTGTACCTCTAGAAAATGGGGTCCTAACTAGAATAAGATCTATTACGTTTGTATAAAATTATATCAAAATGGATTCTACTGTCATGTATAACTAAAAAAGAGCCAATTTTTTAAAAAGAAAGTAAAAGGAACTTGGCTCAGTAAATCATGTAATCTGGGTTTGTGGGAGAAGAGATAAAGAGCAGATGATAAGCTGGGTCCTTGGAAGCCTCCAGGGTCATTTCACCATAGCTCCCCTCTCTCATGACCTAACTTATTAAGCTTCTTATCTACCTTTATTATTATCTAAATTATTCCATAATTTGTGAGATGGGTGGCAGGTATACATGGTCCTGGGGGAAGATGCAATTTCACCCCAAACCATTCAGGTCTGTCCTCTGAAGCTCCTCACAACATGACTTGCTGTATTTTCTCAGTCCTTTTGATTTCCGCTTCTTTATACTATCTGGCCATCACTCTGAAAGCATTCCTTTTTTTGTTGCAACTGCTGTCTGTCCCTGCTTCCTGTCTCCTCCTCCTTCTTTTTTTTTAAGAGGCTTTTATTTATTTATTTATTTTTTAGTTGTAGTTGGACACAATATCTTTATTCATTTCTATGTGGTGCTGAGGATTGAACCCAGTGCCTCAGACATGCGAGGCAGGAGCTCTACCTCTGAGCTACGGCCCCAGCCCTCCTGTCTCCTTCTTTACCTTTCTCAAAAACTACCTCCTCCATGAAGCCTTTTCTAATCCTCCAAGCTGGATTTGCCTCTCCTTTGCTGAAAATTTTCCAGGCGTGGTGAAGCATCCACTAGATTGCAGGGGAAGTCACTGGGCTCTAATTATGGCACTGATGCTTGGCTAGCTCTCAGTGGAGAGCATCTTCACTTCCTTCTTCCCAGGGTCATTAAAAGAACAACAGGAAGCTGTGAGAACATCTATATGAAATTTAGATAGATGTATTCTAAGCACTTAGATGCTTTTCTCCTTGACTCATTTGTAGGATTGTCAGAGGGCAAATAACTGAACCTCAGTCATTGTCATGTCTTGTAAGGACAGTGTCCTGCAGATAGCCTAAAAAATATTAAGTGCTCAGTACCAGCTTATTTATTCACTCATACAAGTTTTTAAACAGGAGTGATTTTCAACCAGAGTTGGTGTTGCCCCCAAGGAAATATTTGGCAATGTCTGGTGATAGGTTTAGTTACCACAGTGTGGGGTAGTGGGATGGGGTAGAACTGCTGTTGACATCTAGTGAGCAGAGGCCAGGAATGCTGCTAAGCATCCCATACTGTCTGGGACAGCTGGCCTTCTCCAATTCCCAACAGGGAATGTTTGGCCCAGTAGTGTAGAGGCTGAAAAACTCTAATTCATACCCTCATTTTGTTCTTAAGTTTTGAGCAGTTTATAGTCTAATGTATATAATAAAATACAAAATAAAAAATGAAGAAACCAGGCACAGGGAAAATAAAGCCTGGAGCAAGTTTAATGAATTGCTTTAAGGTTCCAAAGCAGGTTGCAAATTAGACTCTCAGCTTCCTATCAGGCAAAGCAAAGAGGGAACACAAAGGTTTAGAAGATTGGCCATATCTATAAAATAGGAAAAAAACTGAAACCTTTGGAAATAGCTCATCAAAAAGGAGACAATTTATGACATAGAGTGGTCAAAGTACTTAACAGTATCTCTGCAATAAGTAAAACAGACATTTCCTAATAAAGCCTTGAAGACCAAGCAGTGATTTTACAGTCACTAAAGCAGGCACTGTGGCACACTCCTATAGTCCCAGCAACTTGGGAGGCTGAGGCAGAGGGTCACTTGACTCCATGAGTTCAGGGCCAGGCCAGGCAACACAGTGAGACCTTGTCTCTTAAAAAAGAAAGAAAGAAAAAATAAATTTTAAATACTTATCAGATCATAAATGATCTATGAAAAGCCAAAATGATCCCATGCAAGTATTTAACTCTGATGATATGGGATGCTTCAAAACTATAAGTAAAAACAAAAATTAGCTTGATTAGAGGATGCATATTCTTTGACATTCCTGCTGGAATAGAATTTTCACCAGTTTAGATTTCTTTTTCTTTCTTTCTGTCTTTTTTTTTTTTTTAAACCAGAGATTGAACCCAGGGTGGGGAGGGGTTAACCACTTCTCTTTTGGTATCTAGAGCTCAGAATCATTATTGAATTAGTTGACATGTCTCTACTATGACTCTTGTGGAGGTGTGAAAAGGCAGCATTTGGGGCTGGGGATGTGGCTCAAGCGGTAGCGCGCTCGCCTGGCATGCGTGCGGCCCGGGTTCGATCCTCAGCACTACATACAAACAAAGATGTTATGTCCGCCAATAACTAAAAAATAAATATTAAAAAAAAGAAAAGGCAGCATCTAAGAACATCAAGAGTCTGATCTGAGTTCATATAGATCACTCTGCTGTATAGCAGTCAGCCAGGTGGGTGGGGAAGGAAATGAAGGGGGAGGACATCAGACATGTATCAAAGAGAGTCCAAGGTCACAGGACAGGGAACCAGCGGGAATCTTATCAAAACAGAGGAACATCTGGAACTGAGAACTAGTATGCCAAAATTCCCCCAGCTGTATGTAGTTAATTATAAACTCTAAAAGAAAGAAATGATTGTTTCAAGATCATGTCACACCCACCTCTTGTGACCAGGTCATCATAACCCTCCCCTGGTATCTAGGTCATCAGGACCCTCACAAAGGAAATCTGCTGAGGGCTATATGAAAGATAATAAACCTCTTAATGGGGGATATGTGAAACTAAGGCAAGAACAAAGGAACCCCAAACCCTTAGAAACCCCAGACTCTAAGAGCCAAGCCTTTCTCTCCTGAGGCAGTCTATGGGGTGCCTTATTGAACCTTACCCTAATTTCTCAATTTTCTCATAAACCCCAACTATATTCTGTATGACTCACTTGAAAGTCTTCCTGCAGGATCATGGAACCCCTGTGGCTGCTTGGGTTCTGCAACAATCCCACAACTTAATCCTTTCTGCAGAATCAAGGGCTGAAATACTGGTAGTTGAGTGAATGAATTTTTGGTATATCTTAAAAGTTTCAACTTCTACAACTTCCATGCAGATATCCCGAAAGCTCTCAACTAAAATCAAATTCCTTGCTTAAGCAACTCTTTATTTCCATCAGACTCCTGTCTTGCCTTTTTAGATTCTATTTCTCTCTTCACTTATTTCAATTATTTGCGGAGATCAGCAGGGAGAAATCCCAAAAGGCAAAGAGGGAATGCCCAGCTTCTGCATTTGCAGAGAACTCAGCTTCAGCCATGCTTAATGTATCTGCTAGCGGGTCATGTTCACAGAAGATCAGTAGTTTAACTGTCTCAGATCTAACATCTTGGCTAAAAGAATCAGAAGAACCATGAAATGTAGCACTGTGCCTTAAACCTTGCTATGACTTCAAATTTGAATTGACATTGTCTGACCCAGGTGGGCTGAAGTTTACTTGGTCAGTCCATTTAACTAATAATAGCTACTTTAGTACAAAATATCTCAACGAGATTTGGGCCATGTGTTTTTGTTTTTAACTTTTTTAGTGAGCAGCCAACTTTGGTAAATGACTTAAAATTTAGTTTGGTAATGGGAAAGTGAAAGGTTTCTGTCAAAATGTCATAATTTATAAGGGGGTCCATGAAAGAGGTCTAAGATAATGCTGGTCCTTAGACATAAAACTAGTGGTTAAAAACTTACAGAATGTTGAATTTGAGGAGTGCCTGTAATGAGAAACTTGAACAAGTCACATTCAATATTTTATAAGAAGACAACAAAACCATTTCATTGACTCCTCTAGTCAATATAAATGGGTCTCAAAACTTAAATAAAAATGTGATTTCCTTGTGGTTATGAAATTCTTAAATGTGGATAAATTGAATTCAGGAAGAAGGCATCAGCTTATGAATACTTGATTATGAAATAGTTCTTTTTTCTAAAAGCCTCCAGGTGTGTCCTTCCAAAACAAGGCCCATGGGCTAAACGGGACAACTATTAAGTGCACGTACACTTGTCTCTGTCTTCACTTCTGGAAGGAAAACCCAGGTGAGTTTCCATGCAGCATTAAGGACTAGTTTAATAGGATGATGGCTACGCCCTCAGGCCTGCCTTGTCCTCTGGCCTCCTCTGAACTTTGCCACTGCAGTCACCAGCTCTCAGGGGTGTCCTTAGGATTGGATTTCCCAGGAAGCAAATTAAGCTCATCCTTAGAGTGCCAATAAAGCTGGGGCAAAGTCAAATAGAATATAGGGAAACAGTTTAGTTTATTTGTTCTCAAATATCATCCTTAGGAGAAAGAATTGCATTTTACTGGACTTCTTTAAAATTATTTACACAAGGAGGGGCATGAGTGGGTAGCTGGCCATACAGTTTTCAACACGTTCCAGGGCTCTAAAGATGTCTGTCTGGTACTGGTCATCTTTTAAGGTCAGCTAGTTTCAGGTCTCTAGTTTTTACTGAGCGTGAGGCCATTCAACTTTTTCTCCTACCATAATGTCGTAGTGCTCGAAGCAGAGTAGATACTCAATCTGTGTTTTTAACAATCAGGGGAATATACAAATGTATGAAAACAGAACTGTAAGTCTCACATCCACAATTTTGGTATATAAAGACTGAACACCCGGACATTAGAAATACCACCCCACCCTTTCTCCATCCTGCCCCCAAGCCTTTAACCAACCATCTGAAGAGTTGTCATTTGCCCAAATGGCCTAGAAGAGGGAGAAAACACAGCTTCTCTTTTGTCCTTTCTTTAAATCATCCAAGAGAGAAGGAACAATCATTCCCTCTGCTGTAAAAACACGGAGAGCCACTTCAGTTATATTGCCACAAAAAGAAAGCAACAACTCAGGAAAATAACAATTTCAAAAATTGTTTTTGACATTTAGAGTTACCTTCTGACAATCAAATAATGATGAACCTCAACATGACTGCAATAGACATTGTGTCTCCACCCTAAGCAAAACCAGCAAATCTTGAACCCAATTACAAAAGAAGAAATAAAACTTTTAGAAGAAATTTGGAACATTCTGTTTAGACCCATCAGTTTTACTGGTGATACAATGATCTCTTCTTTACTGATTAAGAAAAAAATTATGAATCATAGGAAAAAAATAAATGATCTTCTAGTAGTATTGTTCTTTCTTTCTTTCTTTCTTTTTTTGTCATGCTGAGGATGGAATCTAGGGCTTCACTCATGCTAGGCAAATGCTCTGACACTTGGTTACACTCTCAGCTCTTAGTAGCAAAAGAAAAAAGTATGATACTACAAGCTCTTAGGAATCACTACCACCAAATTTAATTTAAAAGACAATTTCATATTGCAGATGTAGGTTTTTAAGAGTAACCTATGCAAATAGTTAACATTTACCACTCATTTCCTCCTGGCTTGTCTCAGTTGTATAGTAAGATTTTACAGACTTTACATTTTTTGTTTTGGTTTAGATTTTGATTTGGGTTTGGTGCTACAGATTGAATCCAGGGCCTCAAGTATGCTAAGTACATACTCTACCACTGAGCTACACCTCCAGCAAGAATTCTTTTTTCCTTTCTGTTGAAAGAAGATAGAAGAGAAAGACAACAGGGTTGCAACACTGAAAGATATTCTGTGTTGCAAAAATACCTACCACCGCTGGGCTAACTACAGTGGACCACAGCCTATGACAATCAGAAGCTTAGCAGAACACAGAACACTGTTCTTGCAAGGAGATTGCGGGTGGAGGAATGAGGAAGAGTGGAGAAAAAACATCTTGCCGTTCTTCACTAACTTGGGGGAGGGGTGCCAATGTTTTTATATTTAAGAAAGTAGACTCAGCATTCAATCTCATTGCATTTATTTTTTTGTGACATTTTCCAGATAACATTCTTCACTAGGACAGATTGGAAAACTCACATTGGATGAAGGTCCAAGGCTTGTTTATTTTTTTCAGATTCTTAAAATTTCATTACCTCCTAATAAAGTACTCTAATGGTAGACTGCTTTCCTAGCATATGCTGGGCCTTGGGTTTGATTTCCAGCACTGCAAAACATAAAATTAAAAAGCAGCATATGATTTCCATGTGGGCTAGTGAGGCCTAAACTAGCCAAGCTTGAGGTTCATTAAAAATAATAACAATTTTTAAAAAGCTTCTGGAAACTTGTTTAGAAATAAGAATTGGGCAGCCAGCCTTAAATCTCAAAAAATTTTGAGACATTCAATATTCCTTCTTGCCACTGCAGGGTAGAAATGTGTGATGCATTTCCTTACTCATCCTAAGGGTCACAGCTGACACTCAGCTCTAACAAAAGACAGGCCACACAAGAAAAGCATAATGAATTTGTTTAATAAAGCCTTATGCAGGATTGGGGCTTCAGAAATGAAGACCTAAAGATCCTGGGAACACTGTTTTTATGCTTAGGGTTGAGGAAGAATGAGGGCTCTGTGGAAATGTGATGGGACAAAGGATATGACCGAATGGAAATGGACAGAGGGGGAAATGAGGCAAGGCTCATCTGTCCAGATTCTTCCTGGGCTCTGTGCAGCATTCCTTCCTGCTGGGTATATAGGACAGGACAGGACCCCTCTGGAATGAGTCTTTAGGAGAGAAGGCAGAAGGGAGAGAGTGACTTTCCTAGGTTTTATGGCTTGCTCTGGAGCAGAGAGGTTTAGTTTTAATGACTTGCCATGGGAAAGAGAAATTCTGGTTTCTATCAATTGCTTCAGGGAAGAAGGAGGGCAAGAGATACGAAGGCAAGACAAAGTCAGAGAGACCTTGCTCCTGAGGCTTTCCAGATTCTTTCAGTTCAGAGTACTTGGGATGTTTTAGGATTTCATGTCCTGAACCCTAATGCCTGGTTATTTGGCTATTCCAAGCTAAAGAGCTGGAAGGCTAGACAAGGGGAGATGCTCAAGGATTGGGGGCAAAGCAGGCACATGGTCATGGCATTTTGGAACCATTGGTCTGGGGTCAGTGCAGAGCCTGCATTCTAGAAGGTAAAACTGACATCATGGAGGCCTGAAGGAACAATTTCATAGCAAGTGAAGGTTGCAGAGGGCCTGAGGCCAGATAGAAGGCAGGGGGATGGAATAACAGAAAATCTCAGTAGGTAAAATTGGAAGTTCTAAGGAATCAGGTGGAGGGGTGAGATGGGAAATGAATCACATTATGAATCATTAGGTAGGCACACACACACATTATACTGTATTTAAATACCTTGATTATACTGTATTTAAATAACTTGATTGTTTCCAGCACTGCTGACTAAAAATCTATTAGTTTAGCAGAGGTTAAAATGTCCTTCATTCCTATAGGTGTGAGTCTTAGGAGTTGTATTTCCTTTCATGATGCCTGAATATAAAAATTGAATGACTCACTTGACGAAAACCCTGCTTTATGTTCTTCCTGGCCAGAAGTGTGCTGAGAGGCTTGTTCCTGGACTTGGCAGATGAAGTGGGAAGGGATATCCTGGTGCTGACTTATTCAGAGAGGCATTTGAGCCATCTATTACCATTCACACGTATCATTGGATAGAAAAGTCAGTATCAGCATAATAAATGCTATGTGTAGGCTAGTGTGTAAATAATAATCACTCCATATCTAGGTCACTAAATCAAAAAGATATGAGGCCCCATTTCTGTCCTGGAAGAGCTCACGACCTTGGAGGCAAGACAAACCACCAAGCCTGGATCTTATGAAGCAAGAGGTCTTCACATTCTAGGCCACTTCCTGTGTGGATCTTTGATAGTTCTTTTAATAAATAACTTTGATTATTGAGTACCCAGTATGTGCTGTGCACAAATAAGTTCATTTTGATGAATGTATTTATATATAGCTTTACCAATTGACATAGAAAAAATCAGTGTTTATTATTATTATTATGATAAAGATCAAGAAATTGAGCCCAGAGAAATTAAGTAACTTACCTGTGATATTGTGAAACACGTATTTAGTATTTACCCTATTTGCTGGTATCCTGAAGTCCTCAGAATCTCCAGAATGATAAGTATGTTTTTGTGTGAACTAATAAGATGACTGGTGGCCAACAGCCTCTAGGTAGCTTCAGGATAGGATCTGGTCACAAGATAGACCAAGGCATGATCAGCAAGTTGGAATCTTTTAGTTCTCCCCACCCAGCCCAATTTCTAGGAAGGGGAGAGAGTCTGAAGGTTGAATTGATCACCAAACATCAATAATTTAGCCAATTATGCCTATCTAATGAAGCTTGTATATATATATATATATAAAAGGACTGGATCCAGACAGCTTTCAGATAGCTGAATGTCTGAACAGTGGTGTGCCCCAGGGAAAGCACAAAGCTCCATACTCCTGCCCACATACCCCTGCCCACATACCTTGCCCTATGCATCTCTTTATTATTCCTCATTGTCCTTTGGAATACCCTTTATAATAGGCTAATAAACATGAGTGTTTTCTTGAGTGCTATGAATCTTCCTAGGAAATGAATCAAACTCAAGGGGGGGTCCAAGGGAGTCCCAAGTGATAGCTGATGAGTCAACAGCACAAGCCATGCCTGCACCTACAACTGGCCTCTGAAATGGAGAGAGAGCCTTGGGACCAAGCCCTCAACCTGTGGGATCCAATGCTACTGTTATGTAGACAGTATCAGAACTGGACTGGTTAAGGGGACATGCAGCTGGTATCTGCTGCAGAATCTGGTGCCAGGATTGATTGACTGCCTGATATATGGAGAAAAAGCCCCATACAACTGGTGCTTAAGTGTTGTGATGACTTGTGTATTGAGTGGCCAGTGCCCAGCGGCCCTAAGTGGGTAATTTAGGAAGGGGGAAATTTGAGCCAGGCCTACCTGACATAAAAGCCCATTCTTTTACCCTATTCTCAAATACAAAATGGTGGTCACAGCTTCAACCTCATGGGTCTGCCCTGAGGACAGAGTGAGCACCAGGACAGAGAGCCTGGAAACAAAGAAGCGATGTGCTAGTCATGTTTTCTTCCTCTGCTGTCACACCTCAGGCCCCCCTCAGAATATGCGTCTGATTTTAGGTTTTCCAGAGTGTCTTGGGCATCCCTCTTCTCCACAGTAGTATATCTCACCTGCCTGCCTCCCCAGCGAGGCAAGGTAAAGACATGAAATTTTGCCATTATGGAGTTCAGATAACTCTAGTGTAGGGGCCCAGACAAAGGCATGAGAAGGATTCAGGATCCCATGGGATGGCATTAAAGTACCTTTGGAGTTGTGGTCTAAGCCATCCACACAAGAGGAAAATAATGCAGTAATCATTTAGGGAACAACTGAATTCTATCAAAAAAGAGGTTCTAGGTTTGGGGATTTATCCATTTTATCATTTACCTCATCTAGCTGCATTAAAGGGATCCATCAGGTCATCTGTAATTAGAATAAAATCAACCCGAAGACTTCATGTTCTAGTCGCTGATTATTTTGTTCATTCATTTACCAGATAAACATTGGGCAGGTGCTGCACATCAGGCCTGTGTGAGGCAGGAGGGATTCAATGGTAACAAGCATGTTTCCTGCTCTGAAGACACCCATCCTATTCATTCTGATAAAGGAGAAAGACAAAAGAAAACCCATCTGGACATAAAACCCAACTAAACATACAAGTGGGTAAATGGCTGCATGTTGTTCTAAAGGCTTCAAAGGAAGCCATCAAGGGTTGACATTTGAACTCTACCTTCAGGTGGGCAGGAAAGACCCCCCATGAAGGAGAGACCCAAAGGACAGACCCAAAGGACAGACCCAAAGGAGACTCAAAGGAGAGACTCAAAGGAAGAACAAGTGCTGACTGCAGGTGTGTGGGGGAGAGCACTGGATAGAGGGCAAAACCCAGCATGAGCTCAGCAGATTAAAGGAACTGAGAGGGGACTCCCCTGCCTTGCCTGATGAGCAATAAGCATTTTCTTTTTCTTTCTTTCTTTTTAAAATTTTTGGTTCTTTTCAGTTATCCATGACAGTAGAATCCATTTTGACATAATTATACAAGCATGGCGTATATATTGTTCTAATTCAGTCCCCAGTACCTTGCCTTCCCTTTCCCTCCCCCCACCCTCAGCTTCCTTCCCTCTACTGACCTTTCTGCCATTTACCCATAATTAGTTTTTTTTAATTAATTTTTTGTGGATGTGCGTGATGGTGAGGTTCACTGTGGTGTATTCATGTACATAGGAAAGTTATGTCAGATTCATTCTGCTGTCTTTTCTTTTCCTAGTCCCACTCCCTTCCCTTTGTCTACTTTACTGAACTTCTATTCTTTTTTTTTTTTTTTTTGTCCCCCACCCCGGGGTTAGCATTCCATGTCAGAGAAAACATTTGACCTTTGGGTTTGGGGAATTGGCTAATTTCACTTAGCAATAAGCATTTTCTTTCTTTTTTAAGAATATTGTTTTAGTTGTAGATAGAAACAATATCTTTATTTTTATTGGTTTTTATGTGGTGCTGAGGATCAAACCCAGAATCTCACACGTGTGAGGCAAACGCTCTACCACTGAGCCACAACTCCAGCCAAGGAATAAGCATTTTCTAATGGACAATGTAAAGAGCCCAGGAAAGGAGGAAGTCAAGTATCTTTACAGGCCTGTTCTGGAAAGAGTTTTATTTTTAAGGAGACAGACTGGCAGTGCTTGTGTGTGCGTACATGCATGTGTGAATTTATGCCAAGATAATCGCTAGGCATTTGTTTCTTTCTATAATTAAAGAACGTGACACGATCACAACTTAGCTGGAGTTACTCCTTTCTTTGAAAATAGACTCAGCAAGCTTTAGGATTGAGAATAGGTAGACTTTGTGGCTGATGACTGAAGCCCTGAGAAAAACAAGGGAACAGTTATGTGTGACCCTGACATTGGGTATGTAGTGGCACCCCCTCCTCCACAGAAAATCTGAATTAAGCTTCTCCAGAGACCCTCATCATAACTGTTCTTAGACAGCAAGAATTTCTGAAAAAGTTTCCAGGCGGGAGGTGTGTTGCAGAAGCAGGATGTGATAAGAAAGGCTAACCTGAGGCCTCCACAGAGGCTTGAATTCTAGGCCTGGGCTCAAAGCCCAGAACAGTGAAAAAAGCTGCTTTTGTGTAGACTTCTGTAGATGGTGAGCCTCCGAGCCCCTCCTCCTACACACTGGGTAAAAAGTTCTGAAACTTTCTAAAGTCGGGGTTCAGAGGGTTGATCCACTGTGGTGAAAGCCTTTTCCCTCTCTGGACCTGGCTGCAGCCAATAAACCTGCTTCCTCTATTTCCTCAGTGTCCTGCCTCATCTGTTCCACAACAAGTAGATTGATCGAGGTTCATTGCCATTTTCAAAAAAGACTGAGTAGACATGCAAGTCAATGCCGTGTGGGGTACTGACAGGAGTGAGTTCTGTAGATGTTGTTCTTGGGGTTAGACATTCAGCAAGCATTTATCTAGATGATATCCACAGTGGTGCCCAGTGTGGCCTCACCAGTGGCTCACTGTGGGACCTTAAACTAGTTATTCATAGTCTCTGTACTTCAGGGTCCTCAAGGGATTGTTGATAGGATTAAAAAATCCAAAGGTCCTAGCTCAGCTGTTAGTATTGAACAAGTATTCAGAAACATTCATTTTCCTTCTCCCCATCCCCCTTTGTTGTAAGAGTGGAAACAAAAAAATCAAAGTGAAAGTAAATTGGGGAAGTATAATGTGTGGATGTGTCATGTTGGATGTGGACAGTGAGGGACAGGGTGCAAGTTTCTAACCTGGGTCACTAGGTTATCAGTTGTGTAAGTCAGGACTTTTTTTTTTTTGGACACAAGTCACAGAATATTGAGCAAATAGGGAATTTTGGGGGCTCACACAGTTGAAGAATTGCAGGCATAACCAGTTTTGGAACTCCTTGTTCCCTCAAACGAGGTTTCTACTCTTGGCTCTACTGTCCTTCATGCTGACTTCATTCCTCCTCAACTCCATGTGCACCTTAATGCCAACGGCTCCCATATCCTGGTGTAAGAAAATATGCAATGACAAGAGTTATCACAACTATTGCTTATTACTCCATAGGCATTGTTCTGTATTTTACACATATTGACACAGAATTTTTACAACAATGCTATGAGATACATACTATTTTACAGGCAGGAAAACTGAGAAAAAGTAAGCAACTAGGGCCAAAGTTTCAAATAAAAGACAGAACCAGGATTTGAGCCCAAGGGGTCTGGTTTCTACAGGACTGTGCTCTGTAGTACCTCTGAAGTGGCCATCTTGTTTGGGTCCAATTGCACTGTTGTCCTTTCATTTGGGTCCCTGAGGCTAGAGGAAGGTGCTGCTCCATTGGCCAGGTTGCAGTCACAAGCCCTCTCCTGAAGTGGGCATGAGGATATGCTCTGAATGGTATATCCTCATATCCTGGGCTGAGAGTAGGGAAGGGAACACCCAACAGAAGATCTGGTCCCTTGACAGAGCAAGGGGGATTGGAAGCTCCACAGCAAAACAAGAGCTTTCCAACACAATTAAGATAGACAGCCATAATAGAAAACACAATTTTCTATTCTATTCTATTTTCTAGAAAATAAAAGGGATTTAGGGAGGAAATGATGAACTCTATTAAAAAGCTGAAGTTTGAAGGGCTAGAAAAATATTAAGGCAAAGATATGATTCATATTTGATATCAAGATATTGATTCATATTTGATATCAAGATATTGATTCATATTTGAAACAAAGTGATAATAAAAGGCTAAAAATAAAATAATAGGCAAATGAAGGTTAGGCAAATGAGAAATGAAAGCAGAAATGGCAACATTTGCATCAATGGAGTGGAATTCAGGATGAAAGCATTTATAATATAAGGAGCACCTGTAATGCTGTGATAAAGGACACAGATGACAAAGGTGACACAGTGCTACAGAAATCAAAAAACTTAGCAGCTAAAAATGTAAAAATAAGGAGAATATTATAAATACAGAATTATAATGGGAGATTTCAAAATGTATTTCTTGTTATTAGCCAGAATTAATAATCAAAAAAGCATTCAGACCAACAAAATAATAGAACTGCTAGTCCAAAAATTACTCAGATGAGCTTAATAATAGAAGCAGATAATTTTTTTTTTTTTGGTACTTAGCATTGAACCGAGGGATGCTTAACCACTGAGCCATATCCCCAGCCCTTTTATTTATTTTTATTTTGAGACAGGGTCTTTCTAAGTTGCTTAGTGCCTGTCTTAAGTTGCTGAGGCTGGATTTGAACTTGTGACCCTCCTGCCCAAGCCTCCTGAATCTCTAGGATTACAGGTGTGTACCACCAAGCCCAGCTAGAAGCACATGATTTTATATAGTACATATAAGCACTTCTTACATCCCACTGGAAGAGAAATATTTTTTCATTAAAAATATTTATATAAATGTTGTATAAAATTTTTCCATATGCATGCAAAGATAGCTTTGACAACAGACTGTATAGGTCACATTCTTTGATCAAAAGCTGAAAAATCATTGATTCATGATAAATAATGACATAAAAACTTAAATAGTTAAAAATTAAGGAACAAACTAAACTTTTAGATGAGTTGTGAATCAAAAAGGACATAAAAGGGAACTTACTATCTAGAAACCAATAAAGAGAAAACCACTTCTTATTAAGACTGACAGAATCCTGGAAGTTGAGGCTGGGGATGTGGCTCAAGTGGTAGCGCGCTCGCCTGGCATGCGTGCGGCCCAGGTTCGATCCTCAGCATCACATACAAAAAAAGATGTTGTGTCTGCCGAAAACTAAAAAAAAAAATAAATATTAAATTCTCTCTCTCTCTTAAAAAAAAAAAAAGAATGAGAAAAGAGTCATACTCACAGGGACCTGAGAAATTAAGAGACTCACTGTGGGCAATCTTGTGGCCATATATGTGAAAAGCTGTAGGAAACATACAATTTTATGTCAGAATATAAACTAGTAAAATGGATCCAAGAAAAGAATGAAAACAGGAATGAACCAATTATACAGAAGAATGGTAAGATGATTGGAGTTTACTTCTGGAAAGATCTGAGAGCCAGATGACTTCACAGCTGAGTGTTAATTTGCTTCTAAAGTTCTGATGATTCTAATGTGTCATTACTGAAATGTGTGCTGCTCAAATTGTGTCCAGGGGCTGTTACAGCAGCATTACCTGGGATCTAGTTAGAACATGCATATTTATCTACTTCGAGCCATAGAAAAACCCTTTAGATTCATGTTTAAAAGCCAATATAATTTTAATATGAAACCCAAGAAGCAAAAAGCACAGATTGATAATTACTAATTAATACTATATAGAAGAATCTCACAATTTAGTGGTCAAAATGAAAAATACAATATTAATTTATAAAAATCTTTATTATATCAAAAGGACAAAAGACAAAGAACAAGCAAGAATGGTTCAGTATCTAAATTCCACTAAGGTGATCACAATCCATTACATCACCAATCTAAGCAAGAGGAAAGTCTCATTAGGTATTCAAATGATAACTGCTAACATTCAGGAGCCATTTTAAATAAAATCTCCAAGTATAGAAGGAAATATTTAGACAGACAAAAGGCTACATACCAGAACTGATCGAGGCAAGTGAAATCTTTGTACATATTTAATTACTGCTGTGATGTATTTTTTTAATTTAATAAAATGAGGGACAGAAGAAGAAAAGACTATTTACCAAAACCAATACAAGTATTATCTTTTTTTAAAATTGTTTTAGTTGTAGATTTTTAGACCCAATATTTTTATTTATTTATTTTTAATGTGGTGCTGAGGATCAAACACAGTGCCTCACCCATGGGAGGCAAGTGCTCTACCACTGAGCTACAACCCCAGCCCACAAGTATTATCTTTAGTAGGGAAACAGTAAAAGCCTTTCATTTTTAGTCAAAAATCAGACTGATTCCTGTACTACTATTAGAATTTAACATTATTTTAGCAAATGAAACAAGACAAAGGGCTGGGGATGTGGCTCAAGTGGTAGCGCGCTCGCCTGGCATGCGTGCGGCCTGGGTTCGATCCTCAGCACCACATACAAACAAAGATGTTGTGTCCGCCCAGAACTAAAAAATAAATATTAAAAATTCTCTCTCTCTCTCTCTCTCTTTCTCTCTCTCTCTCTCTCTTTCTCTCTCTTTCCTCTCTCACTCTCTCTTTAAAAAAAAAGAAACAAGACAAAAAGATGAAATAATGAGCATAAACATTAGAAAATAAACAAAAACATGTATTTTGATAGGGATATATATTTAAGAAAACCCAAGATAATTCAGAAGGAAAAGCAATAAGACATATTAAAAGAATGAGAAAAGCCAGTACAATTTAATCCCCAGGACACGGGAGGGTGAGGGAGGAGGATCATAAACTTGAGGCCAACCTGGTCAATTTAGAAGAGATCTTGTCTCAAAATAAAAAGGAAAAATGGCTGGGGATGTAGCTCAATGATAGAGTGCTGCTGAGTTTAATCCCTAGTACCGTGTGTGTTGTGTGTGTGTGTGTGTGTGTGTGTGTGTGTGAGAGAGAGAGAGAGAGAGAGAGAGAGAGAGAGAGAGAGAGAGAGAGAATATAAATGGAAGCTAGATAACCATGCAGAAAACAACAGCTTTTCTACTTTAATAAGAATCAAGTAAAAATAAAAATGGGACTATAGTGTTCCATGTGTAATATTCATAAAAACTGTAAATTGCTGAGGTAGAGGTCTAACAAGAAACAACAAAATATAGGGAACTGATTCTACCTTGTTAGGTGATAGAAGGAAGATCTGAATAGCCAAGAGGCCCCCATGTTTTGAGATATTATATAATAAAATAACAACAATAATAATTCTCCTAAGATCAAGATCAAGCAGTTTCATTACAATGAAAATAAGTGTTGTTTTTTTCTTGGAACTGGACAGAATGATTAAACATTATTAGGAAAGCTAAATGTTCAACATTAGTTAATAAAAATATGAAAAAGAAAAAGGGAAGGTTTCTCCTACCAGATAGTCAGAAACTAAAGCTGCAGTAAACAAATCAATGTGGTATAGACACAGAGTTAGGTTCCAAAGGGACAGTTATATAGTACAAATGCAGTAGCTTATTTCAGGGCGAAAGAGATGGGTCATTTAATAAAGAGTTGACTTCTTTCTGGAAAAAAATTAAAATGACACTATCATATACCATATATGAAAACAAACTACAGATGAATTAAAGACTTAGATTTTAAAATCTAGGCAAGTAGATTGACAATGGAAACTTAAATGCTGTAAAAGTAACGATTGACAAATTTGTATACAAAATCTTAAAATATAAGATAAAGCCTATCATAAACAAAGTCAAGAATAGATTGAAGATATTAATAAAGTATATGATAGGAAAATGTTAATTTTTAATATACAAGAAACTCTTAAAAATTGATTAAAAAAAATGACCAAATCCTGCAGAAAATGTGCAATGGACATGAATTGACACTAAAGAGAAGAACAAATCCTAAGAGCCACAAGCATGTAAAAAGACACTGAAATTCACTTAGAGTCAAGGAGATGTAAGCTAAAATAACAATAAGTAAAAATTTAAGTCATGTAGTCACTTGCTAGTGGGTGGGATATAAGAAAAGTGTTGTCATGCCTATTGGTGAAAACATGATGTGTCAGAGTCTTTGGAAAAGGCAACGAGGCACTAATAAATAAGTTAATATTCATGAAATACTTAAAGCAGTGTCTGTCACATAAGAAATGCTATGGACATTTTTGTTAATTTGTTTTTTTGCTGAGGATTGAATCCAGTAGCACTTTACCACTGAGCTACATCCCTAGACCTTTTTATTTTTTATTTTGTCTAGATTGCCCAGACTGGCTTCAAACTTGCAATCCTCCAGCCTAACCCTAACCCTAAATCACTGGAATTACAGGTGTGCACCACCAAGTTCATCTGTACATTTTTGTGTAATAAGTGAGATTTCTCTAAAAAATAAAATCATAGCTGTTGACTCAAAATTTCCATTCTCAGGAATCAGTACTATTCCAAAGACACAGCAGGGAACCAAACCAATATCCCTGCCTTCATGGAGCTAATACTGTGGTCCTCTGCCATCTTCTTTATGCACCAAAAGTGTGTCTTTTATTATTCCAATGCCTAGGTAAATACCTCACACACGTGACATATTTAATACAAATTTATGTAACAGCATAGTGCTTTCAGCTTTATATCCTAATCTGAAGATGTTTGTAGATATGTCTTATCTTCTTTTTTGGCTGCTAACTCCTTGAAGGTTAGATGGTATCTTAGGCATAGCAGTAGCAACAATTTGTTGTCTAAAGGTGTAATGAAACATGCAGAATGTTATGGTTTATAGTTTGGATCCGACTGTTTCCAAAGACTCCTATGTTGAAGATTTGGTCCCAAATGTAACGATGTCCAGGAGGAAGCCTTTTGGGAAGTGATTGGATCATGAGAACTGAATCTTATCAGTGGCTTAATCCATTTGATGAATTAATAATTCAAATGAACTGCTGGGAGGAGGTGGTAGGTGGGGCAAGGCGGGAGGAAGTATTCAGTGGAGGAATGCCCTTGGCCTCCCCCCATCCCCCACCCTGGCTGCCGAGAACTGAGCGGCTTTCCTCTGCCACATTATTTTGCCAGGATATTTGGCTTCATCCCAGGCCCAGAGCAATAGAACCAGATGACATGAACTGAAAACCTCCGAAACTGTGAGCAGAAAACTTAAGAGCAAATGGATTTTCGTAAAGACTAATAGTTTCAGATATTTTCTTCAGCTGCCAGTAGAAATATCTGGCAGCTAATATGAAATGCATGGCTGAAGAGAAGATGTTAAATCCAGAGGGGTAGATCTGAGGGTTTTCTTTTGAGGTGAAAGTTGAAGTCATCACAGGGAGTGGACGAGTCACTAGTGGAAAGAGAATGATACTCCCAGGGTTTGGGGCTGGAAACGTAGGCCCATCCAGTGTCCTTCTTTACTGACCATGTATCTCTGGGTATACTACACAATGGGTCTGAACCTTGTGTCCTCAAATGTTCTGAAGGGCTAATAATGCCTGTCCTCCCCCACATGACATGATGCGTGTGTAGGTGGTTTGTAAATCCACAAACACTATGCAGAGTAAGGATCCCGGTGCTGAACTGGAGGTGCCTGAGGATTGAACATGGGGATCATGGCCTGGCCTCTTCACCACATCAAGGGATGCCTACTCATCCTTCAGATCTCACCCAGCAGCCTTCCCTGACCTCCCATGGACCCATGCCTCTTGGGTGTGCTGTCCCTGCAAGTTTCTACTTGCTACAGTGACGATTTGATCCACACTTGGTACGCTCTCCATGCCTGCGTGGTGCTCACTGAGTGAACCCAGAAGTGAGCACAGGCACAGCAAGGGCTGAGTTAGACTCCCAGGAAGGAAAACAAAACCACAGTGGGTGAGGAAGCCTTGGAACCCTTTTCAAAAAAGGTCAGCAATGTCAAATGCTTGGAGAAGTAAAGTGAATGAGAAATTTTGAAAGCACCCCAGATTAACTGCATCTAGAAGGTGGCTGCCTAAAACAATGGCTTAAATACCCACAAGTGGCAAAGCTGTTGAATGAAAATAGTCTCTGGGTTTCTACAGAAGATAAATATCTTGAAACCCATCCTATCTCTGTTGGGGTTGAACCCTGAGTCACCTTGCTCTGAGGAGAGTACAAAAGGATGCAAATCTAGCAGAGAAACCTGAATGGAGTCCTGGAGCCTCAGCTAAAGTTTATGACTGCTCTGCCTTTGTTTGAAGCCCAAGCGCTGCAATGAATCTCAGTTCAATTAGTTTGACCTGCCCCCAGAGAAAAAGTCAGATTTAATCGAGGTCTGTGTACTTTGTGCAAACATTTGGTAATGTTCATGCACTATTTTATAGTATAGGCATTCATTTTCTAAGCTCAGTTTTCAACTTTGCTATATGGAGTATTTGAAAGATATTTTGTTCCCATTTGATCCCACAGATCTGTGCTTACATTTCTAAGAATTCTGTATGTGATTTAAAAACAAAAACAAAAACAAACAAACAAACAAAAAAACCCTCGAAACCTTCTATACAATCTGTTAAAAATAAAACGCAGGATTTTATTTATTGGTAGTACTGTTGTGTATTTTTTTTTTTTTTTTTTGGTGGTGGTACAGGGGTGCTCTACCACTAAGCTACTTCCCAGACCTTTTTCCCCTTTTTATTTTTATTTTGAGACAGAGTCTCATGAAGTTGTTCAGGCCAGCCTCAAATTTATGATCCTCCTGTCTTAGCCTCCCAAATTGCTGGGATTACAGATGTGTGTCACCATTCCCGGATTAAAGTGCAGTATTTTTATCCCATGGTGTCTTCACTCTCTTTCTTCAGTGTATGGTAGAGACTTTCAAGATTATATTTTTTTAAATTGTGATCATAACATAAAATCTACTTCTTCAACATTTTAAGGCAGTTCAGTAGCGTTAAGTATTTTTAACATTTTATTATGTCACCGATCTCCAGACCTTTCCTATCTTACAAAACTGAAAGGCTATACCCATTAAGCAACAACTCCCATTTCTTCCTCCTTCTAACCTCCGTCGATAGTTCTGATGGTTGATGGTTACTTATTTTTCTCATGGTGGTAATGGAGATTGAACCGAGGTCTGTGTACATACTAGGTGAGCACTCTACCACTGAGCTACATCCCTAGCCATTTTCAGTTTGAGACAGGATCTTGCTAAGTTGCTGAGACTGGCCTTGAACTTGAGGTCCTTCTGTCTCAGCCTCCCTAGTCTCTATGATTACAGATGTGTGCCATGGTGCCAGGCTTGGTTTCATATTTTTATTGGACTAGGTTCTAGAAACTCTACCTGGGTGGGTAACCTTAACACATTTCTGGGAAGTCTGAATCCATTGTCACTACATACCCCTACATACTCATAGAAATTGGGGTGGTCATTTGGCTAAGCCACAGAATCAGTGATATGATATAATCTTAATCAAAGAAGAAACAAAATTCAGGAGTGTATTCATAAATATCAAAAGACATAAAGCAATTGAATTCTCAGACATTATTTACTTGCCTATGTATAGAAGTTCAGAAGTTAGAGGAAATATAAAGATGACTTATGTCAGGCAGTCATTTGTTCAGGAAATATGTATTAAATATGCCTGAGCCAACCCTGGCTCAGATTTGGCAATTGAGAAAAATAGACCAGAATTCCAGGCTTTAAGGCACTTTGTAGTCAAGGAGTCTAGCAAGATGAAGCTGATAATCAACACATGTTTATTCACTGAAACGTCCTTGATTTCCTGCATGCTTAGGGAGGTCCTTTTTCCTACTTGAGGATGTCCTCAGATATAATGACTTTGGAAGGGAAAGATGTGGTGACTGTATCTTCAATTGTTGAATGACTCATTTTCTACCATATGGTTCTTTCATTATTAATTACAAAACATTTACCGTGTAAGGAATTTGGTTGATGAACACACTGTCTATTGAGCACTTATGAGTCCCTACTCTCATTTCCTCTGAGGAAAACTTTATCCTCTTCATTTTGTAGATGACAAAGTAGAAGCTCAGAAAGAGTGATCAACTTTTCCAAAGTCAGGAGGGGACTCAAATGTTCTGGGTAAATTCAGGAGTCCTTTTTACTTGGCTGTATGTTAATCGTGGGCTAAAAGGTTGTCAGTCACAAAGGCACACTTTCACTGAGCACTCAGTGTACAAGGCAATTGGGCCACCGGAATGTATTCCAAGAAAATCAGTCCCTTCCCGAACTGACACTATAGTAGGGAAGACAGATATCACAAACAACCACACAACTGCAAATGTGCTGTTTGGCAAAGGGGTGCTTTGGGAGATTAAGACCCAAGAATTCTTCACAGGCTGCGACTGGGGGTAGGGGTCAGGGGGTGTGACAGACAAGCATTTTCTTTCTGAAAAACAAAGCTTCAGGACCCTGACTTAATTGCTGTAGCCAGACACTGTTCAAGTTTGCTTTGTTCTGTGGGAGGGTTTGGTTACTTCACAGATGGGTTCAACTGAATTGTGGGTAGAAATTCTGATCCCCACCCAGACCAGCTAAAACCGGTTTTGATATTTGCACAACCTGTGAAATACACACTGCAGTTTCTATTTAAATATACTCTGTTTGGAGCAAAAATTAGAATTAACACCTGGGCAGAGAAGCAATACTTTCCCCCTAAATTGACACAATAATGAAAAAAAAAATAACAAGAAAGTACTAAAAAAACACAATTGCAAAAATTAAAACCAACAGGGAAATAAACCCATCTCTCCATTAAAGCAAAATTAATTTAGTTTGTTTGTTTTGTTTTTTGGTACCAGGGATTGAACTCAGGGGCATTGAGCCATTAAGCCATATCCCCAGTCCTTTTTTATATTATATTTAGAGACAAGGTCTCACCCAGTTGCTTAGGGCCTTGCTAAGTTAGTAAGGCTGGATTTAAACTTGCAATCCTCCTGCCTCAGCCTCTCAAGCCACTGAAATTGCAGGCATGCACCACTGCACCTGGCTTCCATGTAGTTTTGATTTGCATTTCCCTGATTGCTAGGGATGTTGAACACTTTTCATATATTTGTTGGACATTTGTATTTCTTTGAGAAATGTTTGCTTAGTTCTTTTGCCCACTTACTGTTAGGTTACTATTATTTTGAGGAGTTAAGCTTTTTGAATTCTTTATATAGTTTGTATATTAATCCCCTGTCAGAGGATTGGCTGGTGAATATTTTCTCTCATTCTGTAGGCTCTCTTCATGTTCTTAATTGTTTCCTTTGCTACACAGAAACTTATTAATTCTTGGTTTTATTTCTTCAGCTTCAGGAATCTTGTTAAGGAAGTTGGTGACTGTACCAATATGCTGAAATTATAGCATCTGCATAATTGGATGTAAAGATAATCATGCTAAGTGAAATAAGTCAAACTCAGAAAATCAAGAGTCAAATGTTTTCTCTCATATGCAGGAGCTAGAGAAAAATAAGGGGAAAAGAAGAGGGGTTCAGATATCATAAGGATATAGGGAAGATGGGTAGAGTAGAGAAAATCTTCACCAGGCTCTCTTCACACTCTTGTTTCCTTTGCTATACAGAAGAGGATCTTCACCAGAACCTGACCAAGCTGGCACCTGGATCACAGACTTCTAGTCTCCAGAACTGTGGCGAAATAAATTTGTGGCTTCAGCTTCCAAAGAAGAAGTGAAAATGGTGGAATTTATGTCATACATATTTTAACACACACGTGTGTGCACATGCATGGTCACACACAAAATTCCTGAACGCCACCCCTACGGATCTCAATTCTGTAAATCTGGGACCTGGGAATCTGCATTTTGTCATACAATTAAGGTGATTTTGAAAGGGATAAATGAGAAATTAGAGAAATAGGAAGATTAAACTGTTACCCATACTTTGGGAATGCTCCCGGGAAGTCAAATCACCTTGTGGAATCCTAGGTGACTGAGGGAAACTTCCTGGTGCCCTGCTAGGCTATTCATTGGCCACTTGGTTGATTTCTGCCATTGGGTCACTTGGGACAAAAGGTGCTGTGCTGGGCTCTGGGTGGGGATGCAAATGCTGGTTACAATCTCATAGGAGATGTCAAACAAAGAAGCATAGGGGCTCTTAGTAACTTCTAGTAGTTCAATTTTTCATTTCCTCCCCTGTGCAGAGGACCATGATGCCCAGCTCACAGAGCTGTTGTGGAGACAAAGTAAGATAAAAGAGGTGTTTTTAACTTTTTTAAATGAAAATGACTTTTACTCTTCAGCAGAAATCAGCTGATGTACTGATTTATTCCAGAGAGAAAACTACATCAGGCACAGCAGTTACACTGGAAGTCACTGCACTCTATAAAGTATCAGGGCAAAAGTTTACATCCCTGAAGACACATGAACATTATTACCTGGGAAGATTTTTTAAAATATACACACTGACCCTCTCCCTGAGGAGATTCTCAGATGGTCTGGGCAGACAAGCATTTTTAGAAAAGCTCTCAGGGTTTTCAACTGGTAGCCAAGGTTTCTAACTACCTGACGAATGTGAATTTTACCTGGTAGGATGGGAGAGGCTTCATCGAGAAGATCTTGTGTGAACTAGACCTTTGAAGGACTTGTAGGACTTGGAAAATAATATTTTTGAACTAGGTAATATGCATATACTATTTTTATTTTTTTAATATTTATTTTTTAGTTATAGGTGGACACAATCTTTTATTTTTGAGGTGCTGAGGATCGAACCCAGTGCCTCACGCATGCCAGGCAAATGCTCTACCTCTGAGCCACAACCCCAGCCCCTACACTATTTTTTAACTAGATAATATGTATAAAATTCAGAAGTCAAAAAGGATTTACCATGAAAAATATATCTTCCTCTTTTTCCTGGCTCCCTCCCTTGATCTCTCTGGAAGCAACATCTATTATCAGTTCTTGTTTATACCAGCAGACTCTTGCCAGTTCTTGTTTGTAGAACCTTCCAGGTGCTGCTGTAGTTTAAATATGTTTCCCAAATGTTCACGTGTGGGAAGCTTAATCCACACATACCTACGTTAGTGATATTTGGAGGTGCCACTTTGGGGATGTGATTTGAATTAGATAGAGACATGAAGTGCATCCCTAGTGGTGACATTCATGACTTTATAAGAGGAGGAAAAGACCTGAGCCAATCTGCTTGTTGTTTCACCATATGATGCCCTCTGCCATGTTATGATGCAAGAAGGTCTTCACCAGATGCCTGTACCTTGATAATGACCTTGCCATCTCCAGTGCTACAGAGAAAACAAATCTCTATTCTTCCTAAGTCACCCTACTTGTGCTATTTAGTTATAGCAATAGAAAATGGACTAAGGCAATTACTATCAAGGATGTTCTCAGATTGGTCACCGGACAAAACAAGAAAGGAGCAGGTATTATTTCTGTACCATGAGCTTCCACAAAGTACAGAATCTACACAGGTTTAGCATAGGAGATAAATTCTACCTAAGGAAAAAAAAAAAAAGCAAAAAGTAGACTTGAGGATAGGACTTCTCTCTCTCTCTCTCTCTCTCTCTTTTCTTATTATTAGTTCTTGTTACAGTAAATTCTGAGCATTTAAAAAAATTAAACCTTTTAATTTTGAGATCATCATAGAGTCACATGTAGTTCTAAGAAATAATAGCAGGAGGTCCCATGTGACTTTTGCCAGAGGAAATTCATTTAAATTTTAGTGCTAATATAGATACTTGAAATCAAATGCTTGGGTATCGGTTTGAAAAACTACTACTCTGAAATTGAGAGTGAAATGGCATGGGAGTGGGGCTGTGGAGGAAGAAATACTTTTAGTTTCCCTCATGGTTTCTGGGAAATCGAAACTTAAATCCTCCTGTGGCGGTGGCACAGTTCCAGCTGGGTCTTATTTCTCTGTGGCCTCCTCCCTGGATACTTCTCCCTCTCTGTGCTGGGGAGGACAAGCAAGGGAGACCATCTGGGGGAGGGACTTTCTCTAGTGGGTTGAACCTAAAGTTTCTACCTGTGTCTCCAGGTTGAAAAATGAGTGGCGGTCCTGCCCACTCCAAAGCCTGCCTTCCTGGCCTCCCCACTCATAGAACAAACAAATGGAGGCAGCAGGTTTCCAGCTGCCTCTGAATTGTTCCTGGATTCCTCAACAGCATGCGCCTCTGTAAAAGGGTTTCACAAACAGATCACTTGATAACGCTGTAACTGTAAACTTATTTCTTCCCTGCTTATTAATTGTGGTACTGTGTTGGCAGAAAGGAACACCTGGTCAGAAGCAGGTGGCTGGAAAGGGACTTTAATCTTTCTCCAATGCAATTCATCTCCCACTATTTACCTATGAACGACATAACAGGTGTCCTGCTGATTGAAAATGTAAACCACCAGGCTTGACGTTCTCTCTGAGAAGTTTTCTAGTTTTCTCCCTCCCTGTGGACAATTTTAGTCTAGCATCTGCTTCTAATGCTAATGTTATTTGTATCAATACATCTAGATACATTAATACACAGTATATTAAAACTTGGGGTTTTTGGTGGGGGTGTGGAGACAGACACACTGGGCTTCATCATGTATGTGATTTAAGGTATTTATGGCATTCACCAGGAAAGAAAGAATAAAACCCAACTATTGATAAAGATGATTCCAGAGCTCTATAATTACATGAAATAGAAAACTGCAATATGAGTGAGATTCAGGCACATTATTTTCTCTATTAATAATAATTACTTTTTATTAATATAATCTGGACAGAATGTTAATGCTGTGTATGTACAGTCACATCTGTGACACATGTATTATTGTCCCCACTTCATTGTTGGAGTAACTGGTGTTTCTAAAGGTGAAGTTCTTGCATAAGGTCTATATGGCTGGTGGGTGAGACAAAGTTTGGATCCAGATCTGTATGGCACTGAGTGACTCTAGCTATCTGTGCTATGTATAACTGTGGAAACTTTGGACTCTTCAGAATAATATTTTTATTTTTGTGGTGCTAGGGATCCAACTCAGGGAATCATGCATGCGGGCGTGTGCTGCGCTACTGAGCTATATCCTCAGCCCCAGAATAATGTTTTTAAATTAATACAAAACAAAGGGAACTACCCTCCTCCAAAGCAATTCTACAGAAATCCATTTATCAATTGTGGCAGGTCATTTTGAAAGTGGGCCCCAATGGACTTTTCCCTGGGTACCTGTGTTCAAATTTTGAGTTTGTGCTGGACATGGTGACTCCTTTCTGAGGGACAGAATATAGCAGAAAAAATAGGATGTCACTTCTGAGATTAGGTTACAAAAACCCTGAATTCTTGAGTTCTTTCTCTTGCTGTCTTTTGGGTTGGTCACATTGGGCAAGACCAGCTGCCATGTCCCAAGGCAGGTCTATGGAGAGGTCCACGTGGTAAAAAACTGAGGCTGTTTACAACCACAAGAGTGAACTCAGAAGTAGATCCTCTCCCTGTGCAGATGACATCTCGATTACAGCTGCACAAGAGAACTTGATCCTGAACTACTTGGCTAAACTGCATCTGGATTCTTGACCTACACATAAAAATGTTGTTTTCAATCACCAGTTTTGGGTTATTTGTTATGCAGCAGTAAAAAAATTTAATACATAAATACTAAAACATATTAAAATAAAACAAGTTTGGGATATACACATGGTACTTAGTAGTGAGAAAGTATGTTTAAAATATAGGCAAATTAAAGTTTGAGTTTATATCTTTAAAAAAAAAACACTTTTAAAAAAAAAAAACAGCAACAACAACAACAACAACAACAACAAAAACCCAACCACAACATCCACAAAAAAAAAAAAAAATTAATAAATGCAGTCTTAGAGTCCGATTCACTATTCTTCCATTAGGTGAAGCTGTGCCCACCAGGCTAAGCTTCTCTTCTTAGTAGGCGGGAGCCTGTCACTGTGCAGCAGCTTTTCCTCCCGGACTGGGCGGGTCTGCTCACCGGTAATGCTCACCACAATACTGGCTACACGCCAGGTCTGCTGCTCCTGTGTGCCCTGTTTTCATGGCCACCTGGGCACGCTCTCCCTGTTTGCCATTCCCTGGAATCCTAAGTTTGTAGGGCTTGGGGTTGAGGACCCGCGGCGAATTTGCTTGCCCTCTGCTAGTCACGCCCCCGGAAACTGGTGCAAGAGACCTCAGATGTTACCTCTGGTGGGAGCCGTAGCTGGGAGTTCCGTGCGGTGGGTCCCGCGCCACTCCTGATTCCCCCGTGCGGGCAGGGCTGTTCGAAGTGCCCAGTGGTCGGGACTATTTGTCCGTATGCCGTGTGGTCGGGGCCCTTTGCAGAGCCCAGTGGGCAGGAGTTGTTCACAGGAGCGGGGTGGGGGTGGGGGTGGGGGGTCGTGTGGTTTGCAGCTCCGAACCGGCTGGGGGTGGGATGGGGGGGGTGGGGGTGTTGTTTGTAGCGCCAAACCGCCAGAGGCAGTTCACAGACTCAGGCCTGCGGGCCCAGTCCGGCTGCGGCCATTTGTATGTTCGCTGCAGTTCGCTGCAGTTCGGCAGCGGCCGGCTGGAATGTGTCCCTGATCCGCGTTCTGAGTTTATATCTTAAGACATGTTGGTATGAGGACTTTTGTTCTTTAATTTGTATAGAACATTTAAAAATGGGGAAAATTTGGACAAGTAAATTAACCACACTTTTTAGTTTCTTTTTTTTTTTAAATGGTGCACTTAAGATATTAGATTGCTTCACAAATTTGCATGTCATTCTTTTGCAGATATTCTCTGTATCATTCTAATTTTAGCACATGCGATGTCAAAGTGAGACCCATACTTTCTGGTCTCTGTATTTGATGCTTTGATATCTGGGGCCATGTGAGAGAGACTGGTCTCCCTGGCCTTGCCAGTTACATAGAAATAATAAATGAGTCACCTGATCACCTGGGAGTGTGACTGTTATATAGAAACCAACCTATCCAGAGCACATACCCCAACTACCTCCTTTATTGGTTTTATACATTGGGCCACTATCTGTCCAAATCACTCCAGGATGTGTTATCAGATAACAAGGGACAGCCCCTTCTTCCCAGAGCCTGCTAGAATTAAACAAACTGGCTAATCCTGAGATTGATTATTCTGCCTTCTCTGTCTTGTGTCGAGGCCACCCCCGCCCAACCATGGAAACAAAAACCTCTTGCCTACATTTCCACCTGGCCCCCTCTGCCTTCTGAACTAATCCAGTGCTTCTGCATGTCACACACACTCCAGAACTTCCACGTGTTATCCCTTTACCCCCTAACCCATGGCATGGTGTTTCCCTTCTCTTGGGATCTGTGAGTGTAACCAACTAACTTATCAATGACAATTATCTGCTCTGTTGGTCTAAATAATATTAAGATCTATATTTTATTGTTTTATTTATTTTACTGATTTATTTTTGTAGTATTGGGGACAGAATTTAGGAGTGCTCTACTTCTGAGCTACATCCTCAGCCATTTTTTAGTTTTGCTAATTTTTTCAATAGTTTCTTTTGTTTCAATTTCGTTGATTTCTGCTCTGATTTTAATTATTTCTTGCCTTCTGCTACATTTGCTGTTGTTTTTCCAATATGTTGTGTCTGTATTTTCATTTATCTCTAAGAATTTTTTGATTTCCTGCTTTATGTCTTCTGTAACCCATTGATCATACAGTAACATATTGTTCATTTTCCACGTGATGTAGGATTTTTCCTTCCTTCTTTTATCATTGATTTCCAGTTTCATTCCATTATGATCAGATAAAATGCATGGTATTATCTCCACCCCTTTATATTTACTGAGGGTTGCCCTATGGCATAATATATGGTCTATTTTTGAGAAGGATCCATGTGCTGCTGAGAAAAAAGTATATCCACTTGATGATGGTTGATATATTCTATATATGTCTAGGTAATCGATTGTGATATTGAGTTCTATAGTTTCTTTATTCAACTTTTGTTGGGAGGATCTGTCCAATGGTGAGAGAGGTGTGTTGAAGTCACCCATAATTATTGTGTGTGGTCTATTTGATTCTTGAACTTGAGGAGAGTTTGTTTTATGAATGTCGAAGCACCATTATTTGGTGCATAAATATTGATAATTGTTATGTCTTGTTGGTGAATGGTTCCTTTTAACAGTATATAATGTCCTTCTTTATCCCTTTTGATTAACTTAGTCTTGAAGTCGATTTTATTCGATATGAGGATGGCCACCCCTGCTTGCTTATGAGGACCGTGTGCGTGGTATATTTTTTTCCAACCTTTCACTTTCAGCCTGTGTATATCTTTTCCAATCAGATGTGTCTCCTGGAGGCAAAATATTGTTGGATTTGGTTTTTTTAATCCATGTTACCAGCCTATGTCGCTTTATTGGAGAGTTTAAGCCATTAACGTTTAGAGCTACTATTAATATATGGTTTGTACTGCCAGTCATGTTTGATTATTTATCTTTTATTTTTTAATTTAGTTTGTTTCTCCATGATTAGCTTTCCCCCCGCCCTCTGTCATTACCGAGGCACTTCCCACTGATGTTTTGGTTGTTGTTTTTCATTTCTTCCTCGTGTAGTGTTTTGCTCAAGACGCTTTTCAATGCTGGTTTTCTGGCTGCAAATTCTTTTAGCTTTTGTTTATCATGAAAGATTTTTATTTCGTTGTTGTACCTAAAGCTTAATTTTGCTGGATACAGAATTCTTGGTTGGCATCCATTGTCTTTCAGTGTTTGAAATACGTTGTTCCAGGATCTTCTCGCTTTCAGCATCTGTGATGAAAAATCCGTTGTTAACCTTATTGGTTTATCCCTAAATGTAATCTGCCTCCTTTCTCTTGTAGCTTTTAATATTTTCTCTTTGTTCTGTAATATTGGATATCTTTATAACAATGTGTCTTGGCATTGGTCTACTATGATTTTGTGTGCTCGGTGTCCTATATGCATCTACAATTTGTATATCCGTTTCCTTTTTTATTTCTGGAAAGTTTTCTGTAATTATTTCATTCAGCAGGTTACTCATTCCCTTGGTTTGAATCTCTGTACCTTCCTCTATCCCGATGACTCTTAAGTTTGGTTTTTTTATGTTATCCCATATCTCTTGGATGTTTTTCTCATGATTTTTTACCAGCCTTTCTGAGTTGGCTAGACTCTTTTCAAGAAGATATATTTTGTCTTCATTATCTGACGTTCTGGCTCTTCCTCCCAGACTGTGCGTGTCTCCAATCTTGAGTACCTAGGGCCTTCTCTTGTGTTTCCTCAAGCCAGGCCCCGCTCACCTGTGATGCTCACCACAATACTGGCTACACACCAGGTCTGGTGCTCCTGGGAGCCCTGTTTTCATGAAAGTCTGGGCATACTCTGCCTGTTTGCCTCCCTCAGACCCTGAGTTTGTAGATCTTGGGGCTGAGAACCCCCAGCGAATTTGCTTGCCCTCTGGTATCCACTCCCCTGGTAGCTGGTGCAAGGGACCTCAGTTGTCAGCCCTGGTGGGAGTGGTAGCCGGGAGTTCCGCATCGCTAGTCCCGCGTCACTCCTGATTCCCTCAGTCTGGCTATTGTGCTCACGGGCGAGCTGGGAGGGGCCCTTAAGGTTTCCCTGTTCAGGAGGGCCGACCAGTTATTTCAGTGGGATCGTTAGTGCTGAGTCACGAGAAGCAGGCAAACCGGAGCTTGAATGCAGCCAATCCGGGCTCGGTGTGTTCCGAGAGGCCCAGACTGTTCGCCCCAGATCCACGTCAGCTCAGCATTGCCTAGTGATCCTGAGCAAACAGCATTTAGACAGTATGTCTCCCTATGCCCGCAGAGCTGAAGGGGTCAGAGACTTGATCTCTCCGCGCCCGCCTCCATGTTGGATCCCTTAGATTTTAAATTGTCACTCATCAGCTGTTCCATTTTGCTCGGCAGGTCGGCGGCTCACTTGCGCAGTGAAGAGTCTGCTCTAACGAGCTCTGCAGGAAGCGGCGGCCGGAGGGCCCTCAGCCATTTTTAAAAATCTTATTTTGAAACAGGGTCTCACTAAGTTGCTTATGCTGATCTCAGACTTGTTATTTTCCTGCCTCAGCCTCCTGAGTAACTAGGATTGCAAGTCTGCATTATTGCTCCTAGCTAAAACCTACATTTTAAAACAAGGCAATCTGCACATCATAATAGACTTTCAATTTATTTTGATGTTTTATTTTCTGATTTGAAACAAGGGTTAAGAATCTGATTTCACAAAGAGGTATTGTTGCAAAAGAAATGACAATTCCCATCCATACATGTCATGTCAACAGCCCAATTGCAGAAAAGCCAAAGAAAGTGCCTGGAGATGGCATGTGAGATGTGTGACTTATTGGGGAAAGCTTACAAGAGATCAGAGACTGTTCCAAGAAGAGTTCAGTGAGTGCCACGTCCCTCACTGTGTTCTTCCAAGCAGTGCCTCCTGTTCCTCAAGGTATTTGTCCAGTAACAGCTGTTAGTCTGCAGAAGCAGTGATGTTATTAGCATTAGCATGCTCAGTTTGCTTGTATGACTAGCATCCCAAGGAGCACTGTCAATTTCTACAGAAAACACCAACTTTCCTTAAATCCCGGAGTTCATAGGAGAAAGTCAGTGTCCTTTGAGATAATATGTTACATGGACCTTCTGGCCCATGCTTGCTCTCATTGTTCCCTTAAGGTTAGGTTTTGGGGAACAGACAAGGGGCATTCAGGGACATATGTTTTATTGTTCTCCTTTTCTTTAGGGATGATGATACATACTCATTTTACCAGGTAAACACAGGCTTCTCTCAATAAATGCCAGAATTATCTAAGACTTTCAAAATTCAGCTCCAATTGAAATACGTATTTTTATCCAAATAACAATAAAGCGATTTCTTCAGTATAACATATTAAAAAATTGCCAATTTGGCTGGTCATGGTGGTGCACACTTTGTAATCCCAGTGATTTGGAAGCCTGAGGCAGGAGGATCGAAAGTTCAAAGGCAGCCTCAGCAACTTAGGGAGGTGTTAAGCTACTTCGTGAGACTTTGTCTCAAAATAATAAACAAAAAGGATGTCTCAATGCCTAAGTACCCCTAGGTTCAATCCCCAGTACAAAAAAAAAATTGTAAATTTGTCCAGGTATGGTAGCAAACTTCCAGTCACGTAGAAGGCTGAGGCAGGAGAATCCCAAGTTCAAAGCCAGCCTCAACAACTTAGTAAGACCCTGTCTCAAAATAAAAGACCAAAAGGACTAAGGACGTAGCTCAGTTAAAGGAACTTTGGTTCAATCCCCAGTACCTACCCCGACCCGCGCTTTAGGTTCAACTTTGATACAATTACAATAGAAATGAATTCTAAGTGTTTGCAGTTTTCTCTTTTCAAATAAATGGACAGAGATTTTTGTAGATATAGAATTGTTAGAGTCTGTAAACAAGTCAAGATGGCGCCTGGGCATTTTGCCAGGGGAATGTTAGAGTCTATAAACAAGTCTGGATGGCGCCTGGCAAAATGGCAGAGGGAGTGGTTTGTGAAGTAAGGCCAGTGAGCCATTAAGTGTGGAGATTTTTTATTGGTTGACTGATGTATCTAGTTTATGTTAATTAAGATAAGCTGTGTGGAATGTATAAATACCACTCCTGTCCTACAATAAACGGCTCCTACTCCTGCTGTATGAATGTACACAAGTTGTTCGTCACCCCACCCCCCACCCCCCGGTTATTTTGCTGCAGCCAGACTGCGGCATGGAATAACAGAGAAACAATATGTATCTCTGGGTGAGCAAGCTCCCAAGTATAGATATGATGTGCATGTATATGTTGCTCTGTAGCATCAGTGCACAGAAGACTGCATATGGTCTCTCAGGGGTCTAAAATCCTCAGTAAGTATAAGTAACAAGTGACAAGATACTTCAAGATATTTCCAGTAACTTAATTGGGTATAAAAATATCTGTGATTTTTACTGGTTAAAAAAAATCTCATGGGTTTTGATGGCATCAACAGGGTTTCTTGCTTACATTCATAACTGAAAGTAATGCTAAATTTTATTTTAAAGTTAGTGAAAATAAAGATAGATTTTTCCCATCCAAGTTCCTGGACCAGATTGGAGCCCTATCCTGGAGCTGTGTTCAGCCACTGCCCTTCCTCCCTTTTCCATGGCTAGGAACTAAGACAACAGCAAACTCACCTGTGAGCTTCGTTCTCACAGAAGGACCTAACCACGGCAACACCAAGGGAAATATACAAGTCTAGTTCCAACAAAGGCTGCAATGAAGGAAAATTAGATATTCTCCTAGACTGGTGGCTTCTCCAATAGTTTCAGAGCACACAGTGGGGTTATACCAGGCTGAACCTGAGCTGGGGCCATCAAAAGGAAGATGCTTGGTGGTGATAGAGGGTCACTCATGGCCAGTGCCCCATTAAGACCAGGGAGACTTCGAACATCAAAGACCTTATTTAATATGTCCTCCTCTTCCCTTATTGTGTAATTAAATATAAAAATATACCAAATCATCAAATAAGTGTATGGTAGTGAATGAAGCTTTGATTTTCCCCCCTAAGGTGCCAAATTTGATACTTTAGAAAACTATTTAGTTGCATTACAAAAATAATTTTCAGATGCTCCTGCATTATTATTGGTGTTAAAGTAAATGAAAATAAAGAATAGGACTGAAGAATCCCTGAGCAGACAAAGCTAGTTAAGTCATGGAGGCAACTTTGCCTTGCTTAATTCACAAATAGAAGTGAAACTTGGGCTATTTCTTATAAATGCCTATTTTAAGGTAAAAAGAAACTTAAATTCATCCAATCAGAAGCCACCAACTAATGATGGTTACATAACTAGGAGATTTCCCACCAGGGTAAATCAAATAAGGTACTGTATAAACTGTACCCAGATATTTTCTTTGCTTTTTTCCCATGTTCACCCTGTGAAAGCCTTCTACTTGCATTCCCTCAGGGGACTGCCAAACGGTCTTTAGTTTAGTGCTTCCTGACTCAAGCATGAATTGCTCTTTGCTCAAACAAATACTCTTTTTTGGTGGGGTGGGTATTAGGGATTGAATCCAGGGGGGCTTAACCACTGAGCCACATCCCCAACCGTTTTTTAATTTTTTAAATTTTGAGACAGCGTCTTGCTAAGTTGCTTAGGGCCTTGCTAATTAATGAGGCTGGCCTCAAACTTGCAATCCTCCTGCCTTAGCCTCCTGGGTTACTGGGATTACAGGTATGTGCCTGTAAACTCTTTAACATTTTGTGCCTCGGTTTGCCTTTTAAAAGTGGTCAGAATGCATACTTTGTCTGACTCAGATAATTTGGCGATGGTTAAGGCATCCTAAGTGAAGGTAACACGTGTTCATCTTGGAATCAAATGAAACTCCCCCGCCCAAAGGTGCAGATGGCCCTTAGGACGGGTACCTTGCTAGAATATGTACTCATTGTGAGTCCATGATCTGTTAGGTTTCCAGGAGAAGGAGGGCTGATCCAGGCCCAGCACACAGAGTGAGGTGGCATTTGTGAAATAACAAGGACAACAGATGCCTGCATCATCTAGTGGATATCAAAGAGAGGAAAAATCATAGAAACTGATAAATGGTATACTTACATAAAGATTGAAGAACTGCATTAAGAAAGGCCAAGAATAATGTGCAAGTAGTAATAAGGACTGAGAACAAGGAATCCCATCCCAGTGCATTTGGCAGGAGCCCAGAATAGCTTGACAAATGCTCTCCTCAAAAGTGGGCATGGGGAGGGGACCCAGAATTGGAATTGTGTGTACACAAGAACAGGGTGATTCTTTCAGATGCTCTAGAAGAAAGGCTCCCACTGGTTCCTCATGGACAGAATGTAGATGTAAATTCTCCAACCTATGCTCCTTCCACTTTTCCACTGACATATCCTAAGGACAGAGAAGTGGAAAGCCCCTCTGGGAGGGCAGGTTCAAAGCTGCCTATTTTGAACTCCCTAAATTCAAAATTTCTTTGAAGTGACATGCTTGATTTTTAAAATATATGTGTATTTTCCATTTTTCTCCACTAATATAACCACATTTATTTCAGTATAAAAATGTTTTTACATTGTGCACTACCATGTAGTCATTTCTATAAGATAGATGTGCACTTTACCCACCTTGGCCTCCGACTGCTTGCCTCAGGGGAGTATTTACCCCAGTTTGAGAAGCAGGACCTTGAGGTATTTATATATCATTTATATTAATGATTGAGATATACCTATATGTATTGATATGTAAATACAATGTATATATTTATATATAAATTATATATACATTTAGAAATTCTCAACAAATCCTTTTGTTATTTTCATAAAAAAAAAATAGCTGGGCAGAGCCCTGTATGCTTGTAATCCCACTGATGCCAGAGGCTGATGTCAGCCTTAGCAACTTAGCAAGACTGTCTCAAAATATCAAGAAAAAAAAAAGGAATAAGAAAAGAAAAGAAAGAAAGCAACCAAACTTTACTATCTTGGGTGCATATATGATTACATGGCCAATGTAATTCTACATTATGTACAACCAGAAGAATGAGAAGTTATACTCCTTATTATGTGTAATATGTCAAAATACATTCTACTATCATGTATAACTAATAAGAACAAATAAAAATATATCAAAATAATATTAAATTTATTTTTAAAAAATATTTAAAAAATAAAAATAAAATAATGACAATCTTTTTACTAAAGAGAAGAAAAAAGAAAAAAACTGAAGATCTCTAGGATTTGTCTATCTTGGTTTGGGTGCTATAAAAGTAATGCAGATTGGGTGATTTACAAGCAACAGAAATTTGTTTCTCAGTTGTGGTTGCTGGAAGTATGAGATCAGGGGCCAGCAGGTACGGTTCTGTTAAGGGCCTTCTCCTTAGTTGTAGACTGACAAATTCTTTTTTCTTTTTCTTTACATGTTAGAAAGAGGGCAGGAGAGTTCTCTGGGGTCCCTTTTCTTTTCTGTTTTCTTTTTGATACTGGAAATTGAACCCAGGGGTGCTTTACCACTGAGCTACACACACACACACACACACACACACACACACACACACACACACACATATATATATATATACTCACAAACACATATATAAATATATATACTTTTAATAAATTAAAATACATATACTTAATATATAATATATATTAAAAGTATATATATTTATATGTATTAAATATATATTTTTGAATTTTAAATATTTACATTTTAATTTTAAGACAGGTTCTTACTAAATTGCTGAGTTGGCCTCAAACTTGACAACCTCCTGCCTCAGTCTCCTGTGTAACTGGGATTACAGGCATATGCCACTGCACATGGCTAGGAGTCCCTTTGCTAAGCACACTAATCCCATTCATGAGGGCTCTATTCTGATGACCTCATCACCTCCCACTTTGGTCTACCATAATATTGAGGATTAGGATTTCTTTTTTTTTGTAATATTTATTTATTTTTGCATTACAATTCTTAATATACCATTATATCATAATTTATCATATCTCTGATTATATAAGGTATTTTAACATATCAATTTTGAAGTGATACAAATATACAGTCCATCTCTCTCTCTCTCTCTCTCTCTCTGCCCCACCCCCATCTTTTTACATTATAAGATTACATAGATTCTAGAGCTGGGCACAAATGATTGATAATTACAATGAAGAGTTTTACATCCATACAAGGGAAGCAGTGCCCTGCACAGGATGTTTTCTAAAGGTGGTTTGAAGATATGTCTACAAATATTCTGATATTCTTCTCTTCAAAAGTAGCCTAGTTCATCTCCCTTTAAATGCAAGTCAAATTTGGTGACTGGCGTTAGTTTTAGGTGGATACATTAGTTTGTTTTTATGTGGTGCCGACGATTGAACCCAGTGCCTCATGCATGGTAGGTGAGCACTCTACCACTGAGCCACCACCCCAGCCCCCTTATAGAATGTTCTAAACTGGATAGTGAAGTTGGCTAAGGTGGTGCTTGCCTGTGATCCCAGCTATTTGGGAGAATAAGACAGGAGGATCTCAAGTTCAAGGCCAGCCTGAGCAACTTAGCGAGACCCTGTTTCAAAGTAAAAATTTTTAAAAAGAGCTGGAGATGAAGCTCAGCAGGGTAACACCTGCCTAGCGTGCACCCTGAGTTCTATCCCCAGTAATACAAACGAAACAAGATAACAACAACAACAACAAAAAAAAAATTTAAAGGGATAGTGAGTGACCAAGCTCAGTCATTGCTTCTTCCATCTTGCTGTCCTGAATGTGTTCTCTGGGGTGATTGAGTTGCCCTGTTGTAAGGGCACTCCAGCAGCCTGTGGAAATGCCCATGGGGAGATGCTGCTCTCAATAGCCAGCACTAGTGAGCTGGGTATGGGAATAAATCATCATCCCAGATTCCCTGCAGGTCAACAGGCCCAGGAAAGCCTTCAGATGACTGCAGCCCTATTCAACATACTGACTGCAAGGGGCTTTGCAGCTGTGAAATAGAATGGAAAATAATACGGAATGCTTTCCAGATTGCACAGTTAAGTGAAAAAAGCAAGTTCAGAAGAGTGTGTCTAGTATGCTATATCATCTGTAAGAAAGAAGGGGAAACTATGTCACACACACACACACACACACACACACACACACACACTTTTGCAAAAATAAATGAAGAAAGGATAAACCACAAACTAATAAAAATGGTTACTTATGGGGATGAGAGAAGGGAAATGGGAGGGAGATGGCTCAAAGTATATCTTTTTGTATAGTTGTGATTTTTGAACTGTGTAAATGTTTTACATATCCTATAAATACAATTAAATAAAAAGAGATAAAGATCAAACCCTAACATTAAATACAACAAATACATGAACCCTAGCTGTATTTGTTGTATTTAATGAGAACATAGTATTATTTCAAGCAACTTTTTAATATAATATTCTAATTGTCTATATACTTAGTGGAATATAGTCTTAGGATTAAAAGAACTACAAAAAATCTTATATGTCTTTTGCTGTATATGTGTGTTATTAGTAATAAGGATATTATAATTTTGGACTTATTTTATGGACATTATAAAATAATATTGTTACTTATATAAAATAAAGAAAATAAATATATTAATGTTTTTAGGAAAAAAAATAATATAAGAGAAAAACAAATATAAACATTAAATAAAATCAGTCAAGAAAAAAATTCTTTGGATTTAAATTTGACTTTAAAATGTCAATATGAACTTACTAATTTTAAAAAATGCTGGGGCGGGTGTATAGGTCAGGAGTAGATTTTGTATTCAGAATGCATGAGGCCCTGAGTTTAATCTTAAGGTGGGAAATATCCCAGCTCAGTTCACTAAAAGGGTTGAGAGACTTCTTTCGGGCTAAGCCAATCTCTTTTGGGTAAATGTTCAATCTTTCAGGCATTTTCCTATTCTTCCTCCTACTCTAGCAAAGGTGGCATCTGGGAGGGAGAAAATCTGGGCACTCACCTGAGTCCTGCCTGACCAGGCTGCTTCCTCCTATGGCTCTGCATGGTGCGATGTGTCCGCTCCTCTTGGAAACAGTAAATTACAAACCATCTTCTCAATGGCCAGAGCCTCCTCTTCTGTTTGCCTCACCACACTTGGGTAATACAACCTGGACATAAGAACAATTGTTAGGTTATTTCTGAATGATGTTGAAGGCCTCCAAAAGCTAAAGGTAGGTAAGGGCTTTATGTTGTTGCCCCAACATTTGCTAAAAGTTGGCATGTTACTCTGGTATATGGCCTCAGCCTGAATTCTGCTGTGCCTGTCCTTATTAGCAAGCAGGCATTCTACTCTTACAAGCCCAGCTCAATCCATTAAATACTGGATCAATCAAGATAAGTCAAATTTGCTGTAACAAAGAGATCCAACAATACTACATTAGTTTAAAGTAAAAGTCCAAAGTTAATATCTCAAGTTGGCAGGTAACTATGCTTCAAATACTCAAGGACTAGGTTCTTTCTGACATGATTTTCCACCCTAAACCCTGGGTCTTTTGCTGTCCGCACATTAAGGATTCTTGTAATTCAGGTAATGAGAAGGCAAAGAGAATGCATTCTCCTGATTTTAAGATGCAGGGCCCAGAAATATAGGTATATACTCTTTTTGTTTTTGCAGTACTAGGGATTGAACCAGGGTTTCATGCATGCTAGGCAAGTATTCTACCACTGAGTTATACCTCTAGCCAAAGGACACATTCTATTACTAACATAGTCTTAGATGAAACTGACATGACCACAACTCTCTATTAGGTGGGTTGGAATTTCTTTTCTTTACTTTTTTTTTTGACACAATACCTTTATTTTACTTATTTGTTTTTATGTGGTGCTGAGGATGGAACCCAGTGCCTCACATGTTCTAGGCAAGTGCTCTACCATGAACTATAACCCCAACCTGGAAATGTTTCATAGCTATGTACCCAGGAAGAAAAATCCACCCCTTCCCCTATGCTAGGGACTGAACTCAGGGCCTCACATATGCTAGGCAAATGTTTTATCTTTGAGCCACATGCCCAGCCCAGGTAACAGCATCTTCATATTCAAGTTAGAGCCTGAGCTAAGAAAACCACTCTGAAAGATATATAAAGGCTGCTGGGCTCATACACTCATATACTTCTATACACATAAGGGTACAAAGCCTCTACAGTATTTCTAATTAATCCATGCAGCTTGAACACCACATGGTTTTCCAGTTAAAAATTATTTCCACCATTCTTAGGCATATTAACAACTAGCATAATGAGGTAGCAGTAGTTGAACCACTTATAATAGGTCCTCTGGAACATAGAGACTTAAGAAAAACATTTCAGCTCCACCCTGAAGAGTATATTCCTAATTAGGGGACTTTAAATGCTAATTTACCATCTCTAGATTAAAATTAACACACACATATCACATTGTACCACTGATAGAACATTGAAAACATTTACACACACACACACACACACACACACACACACACACACACACACGAGCACATACATTGGAAATACAGAAGATGTGGCACCAGCATTGGATGGGGGTCCATGTCACCTGGTAACATGCAGCTATCACCATATAAATATTCTTAAGGGCTTCTATAATTTAGGATTTTGTGAAGAAAACAAAAGAAATGAAGAATGACTGAACCCATCCTGTATCTTACAATTCTAGGTCCTGACATCAATTTCCATTTCTCCTCACTAAGGAACTGGCAATCAAGGTTAACCTCTGTGGCCTAAGGACTGTTTCCCAGATGGCCTGGATCCTGTTTCAGATTCTTACACTGCTCTTATCCCACGATATTTAGGGATGTCTACTTCTGTGTCTGGGTCTGTATTATAAATGAGAAAGTTCTTTTTTATCTTGACCCTGGTTCAAAATATCATTCTGAACGCCTGAGTCCCTATAAATTCCTTTATATCTGATTGCATTGTTCTTTGTGAAAGGGCAATAAAACTGAGAGTGACAAACACTTTTAGTTTCCTCATCTGAAAATTGAGTCGATAGATACCAAGTGCTTAGAACAGGACCTGGCACTCAGTAACACTCTATGGGTATCGTCAGATCCATAGACTGGTACTTTGAATCGTTTCCACTTTATTTTGCTGTTATAACTAAACCACTAGCAAATACTTCTATACTTTAAAGATCACTCTGGGCACATTGCATGTGCTGCTTTCCTTTAGGTAACTGCCAGGGCAAGGTCATATGGCTGCTGGGATTGTTTTGAATCTTGACATTAGTGAGCCTGTGATTCCAGGATCAGAAATATTACTTTTCTCTTGCCTTTTATCTGTTGTCTGCTTTTTAGACATGAAATTGACTTTTACATGAAGTAATAAATGGGTTAGAAAAGGAGAACTGAAATAATTTCTTTTTAAAGAACAAAAGTTCAGTGGGCAGCTGTTGAAAGTTTGAGAGTTCCCCATCTTCCTGCCTTAAATTTATCTGCCTACTATCTGTTCCCCTTAATAACTATAGATTTTTTTGCTGATTTTAAAATGTTCTGAAAATTCAGAGAAAATATTTTAAACTAGTTTATTAAAAAAAAATGGGACTGGGGATGTAGCTAAGTGGTTGGACACAAGGCCCTGGTTCTATCTCCAGAATGGGGGAAAACAATGTATGACAGACCTTATGTAATTCTGGCTGTGAGGTTGTGTCACATTAACTATTCATCCATTGAGCTTATGATAAATATTCTATCATCATCTGATGGGAACTGATAGTAATGGCTAAAAGATATGTAAAATTGAAAGTATAATTTATCAACAAAAATTACATATACATTAATATAACTGATTGTATCCTAAAGTAAAAACTCTCCTTAGTAGGTTTAAAATAGATTCAAATAGTAAAAATTAAATCTGAGAAAACTATTTCCTTATCTTTCCAGACAATGTAGTTGCTGGGATAGTGACTAGATTGTTAGATTCTGGGGGTCCTGGTTTGCCTGAAATTTTCCTAGTGATATTACAAAAAGTCCCATGTCCCAGGAAACACCTCAGTTCTGGGAAAACTAGGAGATTTGGTTGTCCTAGCTAGGAGGAAAGGGGGCCTTACATGCCAAACTAGAAAGGCTCATTGACATAGAAGTTCCACGAACAGAAGGACACCAGGCACCATCTACCATGTTCTGTGGCATCCTAGGAACCTCTTCTTTCAGAGGGAAAAAAGAGAAGCCATAATCATTCCACCTCCCATCCCCCAAACATACCAAATCTAGTGTTTAGCATCTAGATCATCTTGTGTATTCGTCAATGCCATCCAGACCGTGGTTGAGGAGTGTATCACCTTGTTCCCTTAAGGAGATAAAATATAGTAATAGTTAAGATGGGGTAAGAAGGTTGAGACTTCACACTGCCTATAGTCACATTCATGCTCTGCCCCTTCCTAGGTGTGACAACTTTATAATGAGTCAACTTGGCTAGAATGAATGTTTTCTGGGGTTATCCTGCCTGTGTGGCTCTAGGTAGGGAGGCCACCAGACACATTATTTAATCAAGAACCTCTGTGACTGTAAATTCACTTAGGTCTGAAAACTGGGGAAAAGGCTATGACTTTTCATTATGATGATTCAAGCAGGTTTTTGGCTACCTGTCCTAAGAGTTTTTCCATAATATAGCTCAAGCAATATACTAGACTGCCTGACTACTTTGTTCCCAGGGACATCATGATCAATTAGCCACTGCCAAAGATCTTCGTGAGTCAAGGGAAAAGACTGACAATATGACCCTGCCACCCTGTACTGCAGGTGTGCCCACACATCTAGTCTTGGTGGTTACATATTGTAACTCTGGGGGCTGGGGTTGTGGTTCCACAGTAGAGCGCTCATGTAGCACGTGCAAGGCCCTGGGTTTGATCTTAAGCACCACATAAAAATAAATAAATAAAATAAAGGTATTGTGTCCAACTACAACAAAAAAATAAATATTTAAAAAAATGTAACTTTGCTTCCTCTGCTCTGGAATTTTGTAACCCCCATGCAAATCAGGTAACCCTTCTCAATGGTGACATCTTTTATACCTAACTTATATCTAACTTACAAAGGTGATAACCACAGTTTCAAGACTGAAAGTGCCTTAGTGAAGGGACTTGTCTTCTGGGTCTTCTCCTGAAACATGGTTCAGGAGAAGTGTGCAGGTTGTATGTGATTAATCTAGTCCAATATTCCTGTCTCCCAAAGACTTTGGCATCCTTCCATATGGCGATAGGGAAGCTCTCTAGTAAGTACACCCCAGTGAATGAACTTGGCCTGATCTAGTGTTATATTCCGCTCTTCGTTCCCTAACATTTTTAGAATGTATCCCTGATTTATGGGGCAATATGTAATCTAAAAGTGTAGCACTAGTTATGGATCTGATGGCAATTAGGGTGACTGTGGTAGATTTTCAAAATGAGTAACCCCTTTGTAGGCCTATGCTTCTGATGAGATTATCAGAGGTATTTAAGCAAAGAAAGGCTAGTCTTCCACAGAGCGCAGCTACTCCACAGGACAGGGAAGCTCCAAAACTATAAATTCAATATTGCTATAATCCAGAAACCTGTACTGTTAAATTGTAGGTTTAATTTTCAGCAATATCACTCCTTTGGTTACAAGAAATAACAGATGTTTTCTATAAGTACTCAAGTGTGCTCAGAAAAATCTCATTCTACTTTCTTTATAGTCCTCATTTAATAACATTGACAGTATAACAGCCAATTGGGCCTTTAAGACCATTTATTGGGTTGGCACTCTATCATAATTAAGCACATGATAGTTTGTGCTGTCCTTGCATTCCATTTCCCCTTGGCAAGGACCTTAGCACTGTGCTCAAATCAAAGGATAAGACCAACAAATCCCATCTTGTAAGTGTATCTCCTGGAGTTTCTCCCATGTCAGTTCTGTATCATTCAGACTTGGTACTAGACCAGAGTCTAAGCATAATTTGAACAGTGAATTTAATATAAAGAATTAACTTTAATAAAGGAATGATTATAAGGAGAAGGAACTTTTAAGAATATTGTAGGGCTAATAAAAGAACCCAAGGAAGAAAGATACTAGGAAGGGTCTCCTCAAGCTGGGATTCAAAACTTTTTGGAGATGTAGTTGTACCCACTGGATGGTAAACAAATTTGGGGAATTGACCCAGCCCAGAGCTTATGTATAGTTACTGAACGAGCAGGAAACACCCTCTTAGGGACCAAGAGGACTGACATTGGCCAGGAAACCATGATCAAGACTGGTAAATAGGAAACACCCTTCCAGGGCACACAGGCAAGGCTGGCAAATATTCCATTGTATAAGAGGAGCAAGACTGGTGGGTGGGCCTGGGTAGGGACTCAGATATCAAGGGTTCATTTGCTAACTGGGTGCCATGAAGCTGGGTGTTACGAGAAAAAAGTAGTTAATGGGCTAGGCTGGGGCTGAGAGCTGGCCAAGGGATTGCCTTCTATGTGCATAGCTGGTGCATTAGCCTCCTAGGGCTGCCATAATAAAGTAGTACAGACCAAGTGGCCTGAACAACAGAAATTTCCTTCCTTACAATCTGGAGGCTGGAAGTCTCATATCAAGTGTTGGCAGGATCAGTTTCCTTGGGGGGTCTCTTTCCTAGTCTGGTAGTTTGCCTTTTTTACCCAGTGCCTTCACATATGCGTGTGTATGTACAATTCTATGAGTTTTGAGAAACGAACACATACGATTATGTAAAACTACTGCAATCAAGATATAAAACATTATATACCAGATTTTCTCACACCCTTTTGTAGTTAGTCACCACTCTTCGGCAGTCACCGATCTGTTTCCTGTTCCTATACTTTACCTCTTCTGGAATGTCATATAAGTGAAATCATATAGTACATAGTTTTTTGAGTCTTGCTTTTTTCACCTGGCTTAACGTATTTGAGATTCTTGCATATTTTGCATGTCGCTCCATGTATCATCCAAGGTTTGTTCCTTTTTTATTTCTGAGTAGTATTCCATCTTATATTTATGTATAAATACATGTATCATAGTGTATTTATTGTTTATCTATTGAAAGATATTTGTGCTTTCCAGTTTAGAGTGATTATGATTCAAACTACTATCAATATTCGTGGACAGGCTTTGTTATAAGTTTTCCTCTCTCTTGGGTGAATATTGAAGTGTGATATCCTGAGTCACATAGCCAGTACATAGGTAACTAAAGGAAAGTGCCAAACTCTTCTCCAAAGTGAATACCATTTTGCATGCTCACTATCAATGCATAAGATTTCTAATTTCTCTACATCTTTCCCATCTCTTATTATAATGTGGTATGGCTATAGACTATGAAAACAAGATCAGAAATCTGGTCTTCTTGTTGTTCCTTGAATCTACTCAGTCCATCCCTCTTTCAGCCTTATGTCCTTGCTGTTCCTTCTTCCTTGGAACTTACATGGGGTAGTATAGCCTCCATAACATTTCATTTTAAAGGAACACTTATCTACACACATATGAAGATCTGCTAAAAACAGAATGAATGAAAGAGAAATTATAAAATTGTATACATTTCCCCTACATTCTTCCATGTATCCTGAGATCTTAGTTTTCTATTATTAACTAATTGATCTGTGCTAAAGACTTTCTTATTTGTAATCTAAGTGGCTTTGTTTAAGATATTCAGAGTGTGTATTTTTACTTACCAGAAACCATCATGTATAACCAGAGAAATAAAAAGTTGTGCTCCATTTGTGTATAATGAATCAAAATGCATTCTGCTATCATGTATAACTAATTAGAACAAATTAAAAATAAATAAATAGCTCTATATGTGCAATAAGAATTGTAATGCATTCCAATGTCACATATAAATAAAAATTAATTAAAAAAGAAATAAAAAGAAATAAACACAAAAGATGAGAAAAAAATACTTACCAGATACATAAATGTACTCTGGATTTTGAAATTTTAACATTGTCTTTATCTCTCTTTGAGAAAATAGTGTAAACTGAAAGCAATTTGTTTATGAAGCAGTTCCACAATAGAACCTGACCTCTAGAGCCAGTAGTTCTCTTTATAGATACAGTGAAATATAAACAAAGTGAGAGTCATGATAATTTACTTTGTTTTTTTTTTAATTGGTTGTTCAAAAGATAATTTACTTTGTTACAGTGGTGCTTAAGGAAACTTAATTGTTAAATTTAATTTTTAAAAGAACAAGTTCAAGTTTTAAATTAGCAAATAAACAAGTAAAAATCTAGTTAATATTTGCCTGCATTAGTTTCTATTTATTTACATTAAATTTATGCTTTATTAATAGGTAGGGCAACCCTTTTAAAGTTCAAGCTAATTTTGGCAAGTTCTTCATTTTCTGTTCTGTTTCCCAAACCTTACTAAATTAAAACAATTTAAGAAACTCAGGCTCCAAAAGTGAATGTTAAAATTGTTTTCCTAAAATAAACCCTAAAAAATCAGCTCTCTCTTAAGCAAATAATTCTTCATAAATTGCTTATGGCAAAGGAAATTGTTCAGAGAGGGGAAAAATGCTGAAAATGTCTATAAACAATGACAGTATTTACTGGGCACAGATTGTGCTGTTAAGTTTTATATACATGATTCACTCAACAAATATTTATTGAAAGATTATGTGCTAGGCATTATTCCAGGCATTGGGGATAAAGTATTGATCAAAACAGAAAACATCTGTGCCATAATGGAGCTTAAATTCTAGTTGATGGGCTGGGGATATGGCTCAAGCGGTATCGCGCTCACCTGGCATGCGTGCGGTCCAGGTTCGATCCTCAGCACCACATACCAACAAGGATGTTGTGTCCGCCAAGAACTAGAAAATAAATATTGAAAATTCTCTCTCTCTCTCTCCTCTCTCTTTAAAAAAAAAATTCTAGTTGGTGAGGGTAGATAAAAAGAAAATGAGGCAAACAAATTCTATGTATTAATATGGAGAAAAATACAACAGGAACAGAAGAAATAAGTTCATGCCTGGTGTGTGTGAAGTTTCAGAAAATGAAGACAGAGGTTTCACTGAGATGGTGACCTTTGTGTAAAGACTGCAAGAGAAGAGGGAGCAACCATGGCAGTACTGAGGAAGTGCTCCTGGAACTGCAAGAGGCCAGGGGGGCTGGCCACAGCAGTGCTGGTCGAGGGGAGAGTGAGGGATGAGCCAGCAGGTAAAAGGACTGTCTGCCATGCTGAGGACTTGGGCTCACACAGGAAGCTGCTGGGAGGTGCTGAGCAAAGGCATGACGTGTACTGGCTTAGGTCAGAGCAGGATCAGTCTGGTTCCTGTGTGAGAACACAGTGAAAGGGGGCAAGGAGGAGGAGGGAGTCCAATTAGGAAGCTATAGTCTGCATTCTGAATGGAAGATGATGACTTGGACCAGGATGACAACCATAGAGAAGGGAAGAAAGGGGATTCTGCATAGATTTTGAAGGCAGAGCTTTTCTAATGTTTTGGATAGGGAGTAAGAGAAGGAGAGGAGTCATGGCTGACTGCAAGGTTTTGGCTAGATAAAGGAAGAATGGATGATGCCACTGCTAAGATGGCAAGGAGATGGGGATGAGAAAGTTTGAGGAATAAGATCAGGAGTTCAGTTTTGGACATAAAAAGCTGGAGGTACCTATTTGGCAGTGAAGTAGGTCAGGTTCAAGGAGGAGGTTTAGGCTGGAGGTACACTTTTGGCAGTAACTGATGTGCAGATGATAGTCAGGAGTCTGGATGAGACCATTTTCTTGTGTAATTCTTACATCACCACCATGACAGAGATATTATTTAACCCATTTAGATAAACAAACTGAAGCTAGAAAGGTTTGAATAGTTTGCTCCAAGTTGTATAATAGGTAACCATGTGTATTAAATGTTCATTCTTTTTATAATTCTCATGTGGCAATAACTTCTTCTGATTATGAGTAAATTATTTCTCTAGCTTTAGTTTTTTTATATGCAAGATCATGAGATAAACAGTTTTCTTTTTCTTTTGGTACCACGGATTGAACCCAGGGGTACTTAGTTACTGACTCAGATCCCCAGCCCTTTTTATTTTTTATTTTGAGACAGGGTCTCACTAAGTTGCTTAGGGCCTCAGCAAGTTGCTGAGGCTGGCTTTGACCTTGTGGTACCCCTGCCTCAGCCTCCTGAGCCGCTGGGATTACAGGCGTACACCACTACACCCGGATAGGAGATCACTGTTTTTCTAAGTGGGCTCTGTGAATCTTAAAAGAAAGAGAGGCTCAGAAGGCAGGTTTCAGCATTTCCACTCAGCCCGAGGGAAATGTCTCTGCCTTTCACCTGTACTTACAATGCTTGGACTTTATGTGAGAATATACTTGGAAAAAAAATTTCCACCTTTTTATCAAAAGTTAGAAAAATTTGCTAGACTAGGTGGTCAGTGACTTCTATTATTCTACCAGTTTCATGTTTTTCTTCAATAAGCAACTGGCGCCTGCTTCTGCTTGTCTATACACTGTGCTCTGTTCTTAGTATTCCACTCAATGTTGAGAAGGGAAGGAGGGATAGGGATTTTTCCCATTTTATGATTAAAATGTCAGAAAACAAGAAGCAACTGTATGTCTATGGAGCCATTGTTTGCTTGCTTATCCATGCATCTGTCCATGCATCCATTCATCATCTATCATCTATTTTCACCATCCACCTCTTAATGTATTCATAAAACTGAATCTAGTTAGGAAATACTGATAGTAGCATAAAACTTAAAAGCATGACATACTAGTCTGTTTTGTTCTTATATGGCTGATTACCTTTCAAATCATAGGAGTGTGGGGAGAAAGAACAGTTTTTGAGGTGTGTTGGTTTGGCATAGTGAATTTTAATGTCTCCCCTAAGGGGGAGGAGACATTGCACTACCTACTTTTGATGATATCCCAAGAGATGTCTTGCACTTAGGTACAGAAAGAATTTGATCCAGTCTTGTCCTGGCTTAGAATATAGATAGGCATATATTGTTGGTGCCTCAAATTGTTTTGGGTGAGGATAGGGCAGAAGGTGGACAGGGAAGATGTTTGAGAGCCACTGGTAAGGGTATGGGTTTAAGTGCTTGATGACTAAGGTAGTTGGTTCCAGGCAGCAAGGGCCTCAAGAGCAGCCTGCACCTTCAGGCTGAGTAGCCACTGCTGTGGCAGCCTCTATATGCCTATTCACAAGCTTCCGGCTCAAACCATAGTTGGATCTCTCTGGGTCCCCTCTGTGAGGTCACGGGCCTGGATGATGTACCTGCTGAGGGGGATGTGGGTATTCCTGGATGGTCACAAGGAGGCTTCTGCCTGGTTCATGTGTCCTCTGGTGGTTCTCAAGGCACAATGCAAGCCCTGGTAGTGCTCTTAAAATCAACATTAACATTAAAATTCACTGTGCCAAACAAACATACCTCAAAAACTATTCTTTCTCCCCACACTACTATGATTTGAAAGGTAATCTACCATATAAGAACAAAACAGACTAGTATGTCATGCTTTTAAGTTTTATGCTACCATCAATATTTCCTAACTAGATTCTAATTTATGAATACATTGAGTGGTGGTAGATGCTTTCTGGCGCCTGCAGCATCTTCACCCTGACCAGATGGAAGCTCTGCCTAAATGTGGAATCAAATCTTGGATTAGCCGCAGCTACATACCACCTGGTTTATCTTGAATTCTCTCTGGGCTGGGTGCACGAGAAGGATTGCGACTTAAGAAGCCCCCTGTGTTGTCCCAGCTGTCTGCTGCAGGCTAAGTGCAGGGAGGCCAGTTTTTGAGGTTTTATTATGTGTCAAGAAGTTTGTTTAACTTTTTCCTCATGACAATTAAGTGAAATATTATTCCCTATATTTAGCAGATAAGGAAACTAAGGCTTTGAATGTAATTTGGCTGTGGTCACTCAGCAGATTTTCACGTCAAGATCTGTCCCACCCCAAAGCCAGTACCTGTGTATCAGTGCTAGCAACAGCTTGCAACTAAGTCACAAAAGCTTTCTGTTTGCCAAACTTCATTAAGGTTTCTTTGAATTCAAGAAATTACATTCCTTTCACCTTCTAATTTATAGTTTTATGGTTTTGATTATGCATTGCCACACTGCTTTTCAAGATGCTGTCCTTTATTGCCAATACTAAAGGACAGACAGATCCACTTTACTACATCCTTGTCACCACTGGGTACTGTCATTTGAAAACTTTTTAAAAAAACTTACCTGAATCAAATGTGGTGATGCACACTTGTAATCCCAGCTACTCAAGAGGCTGAAGCAGGAGGACTTCAAATTCAAGGTCAGTCAGAGCAACTTAGTGAGACCCTATCTCAAAATAAAAGATAAAAAGGACTAGGGATATGGCTCAGTGGTGCAGCACCCCTGGGTTCAATCCCCTGCACTAACAGAACAACCAAAAAAACCTTCAGTTGGTTGCTTTAATTTTCAGAACTTTGTCTTGGAAATTAATTTGAACATTTTTCGTGTTTGCTAGCTTGTTACCTTTTACCTGTATAATTCCAAATGAGAAGACACATGTAAGAGTGTTGAAAATGATGAAAAAATATAAAAACCTACTTGTTAAATGAGTGATTAAATTATACTACATAGATATGGTAATAACCTAGGCAGCCAATAAATACTGATATTTTAAAGAATGATTCAAGATATGAGAAAATATTAAGTGAAAAATGTATACACACAACCATATATTGAAAATGCAGTAATTATTATTTTTTTAAAGTAGAAGAGAAGAAAGCTGTAGATAACTTTCTGCTTCTTGTCCTGAAGATAAGTAAGGCAATATTGCTATTCTTGGTCATGTTTCTGATAATGAGCAAGGTGTGGCAATTATTATTCAACCTTACAGGAAGCTCTGATATCATTGGTTAAGAAAATATGTTCCTTCTATTGTAAGGTGGGATTATGACTGTTTTACAATGTGACTTCTTGGCAGCACAAGGATGGTCTAACTTTAGTGCTCTATTGGGGTTTATCTTTTCTTAGAAATGTAATTTCAGATGTTGTCCAAGGATTTATTATGCTCAAAGGAAGACAGGGAAGTCTGGGGCTAGTTAAATGTCTTCCTCTGGTCCTCAATCCTATTCTTTATTTTGGGAAGAATTTACGAAAATGATAATTTTCTTGCCTTTGTATTTGTGAGGACTACACATAGGTTATCTTGCAAATATTAAAAACTACAAATTATACTTAAACATGAATTAGCTTAAACATGAAATTTAGAACACCTTTCCAATTTTATTATAAAACCACATTCTAATAATCTGTTACCTAAGATATAACTTTTTGCTTCTTTCATCTTCTTTACCTATACTTTTACATAGTTTTGATCATGCATACACGAAATTATTTTTACTATGGTGCCTCTGTTATAAACTTTAGATGACATTAATGATTTCTAATGGTTGAGCAGGGGATGGGATGTAGCTCAGTGACAGAGGGCTTGTCTAGCATATGCAAGGCTCTGGGTTCAATCCCCAGCAACACTAACACATATCTATCTAATGGTTACAGCTAACAACAGGTCTGGCAAGTGGCTCAAATGTTAGCTCACTTGATGTACAATAAATATTTGAGAGCTTATGGTGTGGTGTATTGGGGACATTTCAGCAAATAAGACAAAGTCCCAGTTGTCATAAAATTTTTATTCTAACAGGGGGAGACAAAATTTTTAAACTCATGTGAAAAGGTATTTATTATCACCCCTATTTGAGCATCTGAACCTCAGAGATCAGAGAATTTGCTCAAGATCATCCCACTAGTAGGTATTAAAAGATTCGAACCCAAGCAGCTGTGACCAGGACTTGAATTTTTAGCTACTGCTCCACTGGTACTAAGTGCTCTGGGAATTCAGAGGACGGGTCAGTGAGAGCTGGAATAGTTGTATTGGTTTCTTGTGCCTGCTATAATAAATTACCATAAATGTAGTGACTTAAAAGGACACAAACTTATTATCTTATGGTTCTGGAGATCAGAAATCCAAAAATCAGCTCCATTGGGCTAAAGTCAAGGTGTCTGCAGGGCTGGCTCCTTGTATGCTGAAGGATGTGCCGGTTTCCTTTTTCAGCTTCCAAAGGCCACCTTCATTCCTTGGCTCATAATGCCTTTCTCCTATCATTCCAATTTCTTGCTTCTGCTATCACATATCATACCACAGCCTTTTTGTGTGTGTGTGTGTGGGGGGGGGACAGGTAGCAAGGATTTAACCAATGGCTTTCTACCATTAAGACACATCCCTAACACCTTTTTTTTCTTTTGTGAGACAGGGTCTTGCTAAGTTGTTTAGGGCCTTGTTAAGTTACTAAGGCTGGCTTTGAACTTGTGATCCTCCTGCCTCAGGTTCCAAAGTTTCTGGGATTATAGGCACATGTGTGTGACCATGCCTGGCTTATCACTACCTTTGACTTTCCTGCCCTTTTTTAAGGACTGGTGATTATGTTGCACCCCTGCACAAACTGATAATTTCTGTATCTCAAGAGCCTTAACTCAGTCATCTGTGAAGTGCCTTTTACCATGTAACCTATTTGCCAGTTCTGGTGATTATAATGTGGACATCTTTGGGAGGGTTTTATTTAGCCAGCTATAGCTGTGGTCACTGGAAGGGCCAAAATTTGTGCTTTGGGACAAAAAGGAAGAATTGCAGGAAAATGAGAGTGTTTCTGTGAATTCCCTTTGTAGATGGCTTTCCTATGCCAGGCTCAGGGCTTCCTGTTAGTTTTATAGGACTGCCATTACAAACTACTACAGATTAGGTGACTTAAAAAGCAAATTTGATTTCTCACAGTTCTGGATATAAAATGGCTGAGATCAAGTGCTAGCAGGTTTGTTTTTTCCTGAGGCCTCTATCCTTTGCTTGCAGATGCCAGCTACCTTCTTGCCGTGTGTGTGTGTGTGTGTGTGTGTGTGTGTGTGTGTGTGTGTGTGGTCTCTATGCATTCATTTGTCTAGTGTCTATGTCTAGATTTCCTTCTTACAAGGACACCAATCACACTGGATTAGTATACACCCTAAAGATCTCATTTTAACTCAATCACTTCTTTAAAAGATCTTATCTGCAAATATAGACAAGAGGTATTTTGAGATACAAGGGGTTAGAACTTCAATATATGAAGTTTTCTGGGGCATAAAAGTCAGCCCATAACTCAAACATATCCCAAATCAGTTAAATGTTAATGATAGCTCAGTTTGGCAGATGAGGACATGGTGCCAGACCGGTCCTAGCTGAAGATTGCCAGAGTACTCACACATGGGCCTATTACTCCAGGGGCCTTACCATACTATCTGCTGGCAGAACAGTTGTAATGACAGAGAAGGGCGTGAGTGTGATCTGAAGATAGTGAAGAGAAGCCCTGAGGGTTGAGGTTTGAGGCTGAGTTGGGAAATGGTAGGGTGGGACCTGACTGTGAAGGCCTTTCTAATCTAGGCATTGAGCAAAGTAGCAAAGAAATTCAGGAAGAGGGAGAGGCAGCACATGTGATATCATAAATTTAAGCAAGATGATTGTCCACAATTTATAGAACTCTTTCACTCATTTCTCTATACAGACTCACAGAATCCAAAGTAGATGTCTCCTTTTTTTTAATATTTATTTAGTTTTTGGCGGACACAACATCTTTGTTTGTATGTGGTGCTGATGATCGAACCCCGGCCGCACGCTTGCCAGGCCAGCGCGCTACCGCTTGAGCCACATCCCCAGCCCCAAAGTAGATGTCTAGAGCAAGGACTCTATCCATTTAATAGATTTCCCAAGACTGGTGACTCCCACTGTCATTTTATGTCTGGCAATACCCCTCATAATTATACAGGGTACAGGGGCTGGGGATGTGGCTCAAGCGGTAGCGCACTCGCCTGGCATGCGTGCGGCCCGGTTCGATCCTCAGCACCACATACAAAGATGTTGTGTCTGCCGAAAACTAAAAAATAAATATTAAAATTCTTTCTCTCCTCCCTCTCTCTTTAAAAAAAAAATAATTATTATACAGGGTACAGACAATCTTCACTGTAGATGGATGACAGTTGTTCTTTCTGAGCCTGAATTGTTTTGAGTCCTTGATTCTAGAGGCTAATATCCTACTTCATCTTTTTTTTTCTATCTTACCCTTACCCATTTATATTGTTTTTTTACTGCTTCTCTACTGGAAGGCAAAAGCAGAAATGTAAAAGAACTAAAATGATCCAGTTAAGTTTTAGCAGCTTTTGAGAGCAAGCGAATCTATGAATTAACTTTCTCTTCTCCTGCCCTGATTCTTCACAAATGGCTGCAAGATTTTTATTGATTCCAAAATTTCTTTCAATTTTTTTCAACTAAGGAAAATGAAACCAATGCCATTCAGTCAATGATAACGGGTTAAGATGGTTAAGCATTTTAAAATATAACATGATATTATTAATAAAACAAATCAATAGATTTAAATTCTATCTTGATCAGTGTAAGAATTAGGTAAAATTAAAGGCAATCATATTTAATTAAAAGTAGAGTACCATGTTCCTCCTTCTTCCTCCTTCAATTCACTGCTACTATAGCAAAGTTACAGCTGCTACTTCTGTACTAAGTCTTAACACTTTCAATGTTTCATTATTTGCTGGAAAAAGTTAAACAATTTTTCCTATGCTTATTGATCAGTGATGGGAATATGTAAGTGTTCAGTCGGTTGCATTACTGTCATTGTCATCAATATTATACAAGTTAACATTTGTTGCTGCCCACAACCCTCATATACAAGTGATTGCCTCTTTATCTCATTGTCCATGATAATCACTTAAATCAAGTAAAAGGTATTTTAGGTTAACAATAAGTGCTGCAAGAAAAAAGCAATGAAGAGCTTTTTAGAGACAGGAAGTATGGGTAATATCTGTATAAATTTTAGAAACAGTGACTAAGAAAAGCCTCTTTTAGAAGGTGAGATTCAAGAAAAGACTGAAAGCCAGGTGCAGTAGTGCATGCTTATATTCCAGTGACTTGGGAGGTGGATGCAGGAAGATCACAATTCAGTGAGAAAAAAGAAGGAAGAAAGGATGGATGGGGGGAGGGAAGTGGGGAAGAGAAAAAGACCTGCAGTAAAGGAGTAAGACCTAGTTTTCACTCAAGCAAAGTGAATAGTATATGAAAAGGCCCTAGGGTAGGAGTCTGCCTACACTGAGAACAGTAACGCACACAGCATGGCTGGAACAGGTTTGAGTATGAAGAGTAATGAGAGATGAAGCCAGATCATGAAAGTCTAGCAGGTAACACGATTCTGAGTTTGTACTGAGTGACCAGGGGAGATCCAGGAGGGTTCTGGGCAGAGGAATGACATGACCTTACTTAGGTCACTTAAGAGAATTACTCTGGTTGCTGGGTTGGAAACATTCTGAAGGGGGTACAGAGAAGAATGATACATTCAAACATGTTTCTATTTTATAAATTATAATTAGATAATATAAAAAATAAATAGAAACTATATTTTCCTACAGAGACATTCATTTTGATGAGATACACATCAGGGTTTTTCTAAAGTGCCAAAACTCTCATGATTTCCATAACTTCAGATGAGAATTATAATGGGCAGAAGAATGCATCAACTTAAATATCAAGGTCATCGAAAATCTTAAGAGAGTCCCTGGTTTCTGTGACAGGGGAATAATTCTGCTAGCAAATAGATGAATTAAAACCCAGGTAAATATGATATAAATCTTCATCTTTTGGTTCTTACTTCTTTAACATATTGCACCAGATTTCTTATTTTACCTAATTATGTGCTTGCAAGGCCTGAGGGTGTTTTGTCAAAATTTGTTTTCCTAATTCCTAAACTTTGTTTGCTAATTTTCTATTTTACTATCTTTACTTGTCTTTGTTTCATCTATCTTCTTTTCTTTCCACAAGTTCCCAAGGACAATCCCTAAAAAAATGATTATTCCTATTGTTCGGTTGGAGGTAAATTTATCCCAACAATCCTCAGGTCTGTGGATGTCTAGGGTGTAAATCTGTAAGAGAAGAACATAATACTGCATTGGTATCTAGTCAGGGCTTTGGAATATAACAAAGAAACAAATAAATACAGAGGAAATAGTAGTCACTGAATTTTAAGTAGTGGGAAATACTGTATCCCAAATTGTCTCCCAATGTGGAAAAATCTATCATTATTTTTCACTGAGAATCATCCAAGCTGTGTCCTAAAAACTTCTGGTAAGGGGTATGTGAATGCTTTGAGAAGTAACTCATACTATTCTTAGTTCTGATTATAGATTGAGCATCCCTAAACCGAATATCTGAAATGCTCCAAAATCCAAAACTGACACCACAGCAGACTTGACATCACAAGTGGAAAATTCAACACTTGGCCTCATTTAACGAACTGCAGTCAAAATGCAGACATATTAAAAACATTTTATAGAATTGTTTTCAGGTTATGTGAATAAGATGTACATGAAACAAAAATGAACTTAGTTTTTAGATTTGGGTCCCATCCCCCATATGGATATGCAAATATTCCAAAACTCTCAAGTATTTCTTGTCTCAAGCATTTCAGATCAAAAGTATTCCCTATACTCAGAAAGCTCTTCCTTACACAGAGTGATCTGAAGTTGGTTTCCTTGCAACTCCCATCCTCTGGTTCAAACTTTACTCTCAACCAAGGACAAGTCACATTTGGGCAGGACAATTCTATTGTGCAGGGCTGTTTGGTGCACTGAAATAATACTCTTGGCTCTCAATGACTAAATGTATGAGAGAACCAGGGATGTCCCTATACATTTCTAAACATTCTTCCCATCCCTACATGGAGAAGGGGATATAGAGAACTATATTATGGCTAGTGTCCTAGAACACACAAACATACTTTCCCCTCCATGGTAGCCCTGCAAATATGTCATGAAAGTCTCATGTTCTTCCTTATTATATGGTCTACAGATTTAACACCATGAGTTTCCTTTCTACTCAAATACTAGAAGATTATATCCATCTTAAAACACTGCATTAAGGACTAGACATATGCAGCTGCAAATGTAAAGTGGGTTCCACAGATTCCTTATATTTATGGTTGTTCTCGTAATTTTTGTGTTCCTCTTCCATCTAATATCCAGGTGCTTAAATATTCATGTATATCTACTATCCAGACCAGATAATCAATTGATGATGACAGCCCCCATAGAAATGAGTTATGGCCAGAAGGGATGTTGAGAAATTCTAAAGAGGAAAATGGTGATATTCTAGAGAATCACCAATTCACATCTTTTAGCTTTCACAATGAGAAAAACAATGCTGGAAAATCAGTACATTAGATTTCAGTTTCCTTCATACCATTCCTTGTTGTACAAGTCTTGTCTACACTGACCAGTAACTCATAACAATCTGCCTAAAATAGATCATCTAAGCAAAGGTTTACCAACATCTTGTCAATTCTATTCAAAGAAAGAAAAAGAGAACACTGATACAAATAGCCAATTTATTAAATTAAAATTAGATTTAGTTCATTCATTTTATAAGTCAATAATGCAGACTTTCACTATAAGCTTGTAGGGACTCGAGGTGTGGTGCTGGGTGAATATTTTGAAATTAAATTTCCTTCTTTCTAGCCAGAACCTAGACATGTTTACATGTCATGTCTTACCTGGCACTGGTCTCAATGTCAGTGAAACCCAAACTTCTAAATGATTAGTCTACTAATCATCAACAAAAACTAAGATTTGTTTTTTTTTTTTTAAGTTTGGTTTATCAGTTTGCTTTTAGAGCAATTCAACTCAATCCACAAGTTTCACACACTGCAGAAATTTTCCCAGATGCATCAGAAGTAATTCCAGGAAAATCAAAGGGGAAAATCCAAGGTTAGGTTTATAATATTTCTCTAAAATAATTTAGCCAAATATTTAATATGACAACTTGGGGCAGGGGAGGGGGCAATTCAAGGTAATACAAATCAACTGGTTGTTTAAGAAGTTCCTTGCTAAACATAGAGGGCACTTTGTTTAAATAATTTTTATAATTTATACCAAGGAAAAATGAGGGAAAAAAGAAAAAGTTCAAACCTGGTGAGCTAGATGGGCTCCGACGGTGGCCAGAGCAGCATAGTATGGTACAGTTTGATCACTATTTACTCCCACTAGGCTCAGCGCCCCCATCATGGCAACACTGAAGCCAGTTAGCCACTGCTTGGTGTTTTCTTGGAACCGCAGTGCTGTGGACTTAAGACCAATCAGAGCATCGTCTCTTTTGTCCTAATATCAGAAAATAATAAGAAATTGTTTTTTGGGGGATTTAACTATATACACAAATTTCATATTTCAAAATGTATAATTTAGCAGTTTTAAATATATTCCCAAGGTTATTCAACTATCACTGCCTTTTAGCTATAGAAGAAAAGTCTTTTAAAGAGCATGCTGATATATCACAAGCTGTAAGAGATGACAACATAGAAATATAGACTAATCATAATGAATATGCAGATTGAACCAAAGTTACATGCAATACTAAAATCATCAGCCAGCTTTATTCCCATTTATTTTATTTCTTATAACCATAAAATGATTTAAATTATATCACATTACTATATCATAATTAAAACTCTAATTCTTCACATAGCTCCTTTCTACCTCAAAGTTCTCAAATCTCAATAATTTCTTATGTATTTTAATACGGGTAAAATGCTCACTCACCACATAATCACATCCTTGGCTTTCCCATCAAGTCTTTTCTGTTTATGCACATCTAGCTGTGTGGTCTCCCCCAGCAATTGTACGTTATAATTAGGGTCACATGATATCAGTGGCTGCCATGCTGAACTGTACACTCACCTGCAGACAGTCAGCTACCCGACAGGCTATCTTTTAGGGACCAAATCTAAACTACAGTTAAGTATGGGATTATCCTATTTCTTTTTCTTTCATACTGTAATCACATTCAGGGTAAAAACTGCCAAATTATGTGAATCATAAGTCTCAATGAGTATGTGGTGATTTACTAAAGAAGTCAATTTAATTGGAGTACAGTTATTCTAATCACTAGCTTAGTATCTCTCCTAAACTGTGAGTCAAATACTATTTCAGAAATAAGACTGATTACAGATCTGCTTCTCCATATGTAGCAGTAATGGAGTTTTAGGATGAAATCCAGGTTGAAATACTACAAAAAGAATTTTATTAAATCATGACATATTCTTTAAGCAAATAATTGAGACTATATAGTCATAATTTATAAGAAAAATGTTGTTAAAAAATTTTTAAAGTTCATAAACACCCTCACCACATACACAAATGGTAATTAATTGCAGTGATGAGTGTGTCAATTAATTTGATTATGGTAATCATTTCACAATGTATATGTATACCAAATTATCACATTATATATCTTGAAAATATAATTTTTTGTCAACTGCATCTCAAGGTAGAAAAAAGCATAAATGTCAAAGTCATAAATAAAAAAGTTTCTAAAATCAAAATTATGACAAAGCATTATCAAGAGCTATAAAAAAAGGGCTGGGGTTGTGGCTCAGTGGTAGAGTGCTCGCCTGGCATGCATGAAGCACTGGGTTCAATCCTCAGCACCACATAAAAACAAAATAATGTGTCCTCCTAAAACTAAAGATACATAAATAAGTAAATATTTTTAAAAATTAAAAAAAAAGCCATAAAAGTATATACCTTTAATTTAGTAATACCATTCATAAAAATTTACCTGAAGACCTCATGTTCATGAACTATTAATGATTTATAATATTTACAAATACTATTTATAAATTATAAAAACTCAGAAACAGCTTAAATGGCCAAAATAGACATACTGTTAAATTTAAAATAACTATGGCATAAATGTGCGACAATGCTAACTACCTGTACTAAGTAAAAAAAAATGACCAATACAATGATTAAAGGTATATAGAGGGGAAGGATTGTATAACATTAAAAATGCAGATTCTGGAAACTGAGTTTGAATCTCAGCTCTGCCACCTACTGTGTGACATGGCCAAGTTATTTCATACATACTTCATACATCTGTAAAATGACAATAATAAAATTACCTTCCTTGCAGGCTACTGTGAACAACAAACTAGTATTTGAAAAGTGTTGAAAATAGTCCTTGAATATAGTAAAAATTACTTAAATTCTTGTAAACAAAATAGAATAATCAAACTCTTTGGTTAACATACATAAATATGAAACAAGTATTTTGTTGGAGTTATGAAATTGTGCCTTTCTTTTTAGGAAAAAAACCAACTTTCTCCTTTATTTGGTTCTGATTTTAAGGTTCTCTAAAAACAACAATATATAAACCAAAGTTAAGAAAAAATATTATTTCTTTACCTGATGAGCATATATAGTATCATATATCAGTGTCCACATAACTCCAGAAAAATAAAGAGGCAGGCACACAGATGGATCACAGGAACCCTTGATAGCAGACCATCCAAGTAATGCTCCCCAATTAAAAGTCAGCCCTATGATTGGTAAAACAGAGAGGGGGAAAAGTCAAGATGTACTTCAGAATTCCACATGGAAGGAGAGGGGCATCTGTATATACTAAATGCTTGCTGTTTTAGGGTCTAAAGAGACTCCTATGTGTTCCTTCATTAAATTCTTTCAGCCGTCTATGGCACTTATTAGCTCAAAATTACCAAAAAGGAAACAGGCTCAGAATTTAATTAAGAATTAAAATAACATAGCTAATAGAATAATATCACCCAATAAGATAAATAGGTTTAATGAGAACATTTACCCTGCCTGGTAAGGCACCTGATGTAGTCAGTAAGCAGCAACTACTGGGGTCTGAACTTAGACCTGAAAAACGGAGTTCTTTCCAATACCACTCAACTTCTCCCGTAAATTATAGAAATAGAGTAGAGATGGGAATACTCTCCTATTCTACAAGCCCATCCTCCACGGTGAATGTGAACATAACAGCTCCTAAATCTCTATTTGTAAGTCTGATCACTTCCCTAAGCTTCAGACTAGACACTAACATTCTACTTAACATCTTTGCCTGTGACTCCCTCAGACACCTTAAATGCAACAATATTTTTTCTTAGAAACCCCTTTTCTCCTCTTTTATTGCCTATTTCCATTCAGAAAATGTCCTCAACTGTGGTCCTAGAGTATTCACACATGCTACACTGTACTACAAAGACCTGCTTATCTTTTGTCTTCTTCTCTACCTCCTTAAAGATGGTAAATGTGTTTTGATCACTTTTGACTTCCAAGTACCTAGGATAATTCCTGGAACAGGTAAAAGGAGTGTTTAATAAATGTTAGAAGTAAAGCAACAGCTTTTGAGTATTATCTTGTGGATAGGAAATGCTTAGGCTCCTTCTACCAAAAGACTCCCATTTAGTTAAGAAGATAATTTTCTACTTTTTTTTTTTTAAAATAATGAAAGGAAAGAGAGTATTCAATTAGAAATATTAGAAGAAGATAAATAATTCTATCACAACTTTCCCACAAGTCAGGCTTTCATCAATTGGCTGGAGTGCCCTTTTGCTCTTTTATTTGTTGGAAGAATGGTCCCCAAACCTAGAATCACTCTTGGAATAGTCTAGAACATTCTAGAAAAATAGAAAAGTCTAGGAGTAGATTTTTTTGCAATAGATTTTGACTTACTTATTAACATACCTATCTTTCTCTCTTTTCACCAACAAATAATCTACTGAAAACCTGCACTATGCCAAGTACTATATGTTAGATGCTGCCATATGTAAAGAATGCCTTAACTTTTAGTTACTTATAATTTATTAATGGGGAAATATAGGAGGCTGTCAATATATTTTTGTTGAATTAATGTTAAAATGAGTAAATGCCACAGTAGAGGGCTATGGAAGTCCAGAGACTAATGCCTTCTTGGGAAGTCTAAGAAAGCTTCGCAGAATGGCTACTATCTAAGCTATCACACATACTTTTAATCCTTGTTCTTCTAGAATGCTTCCTATCTCATTCCCCAAATTTTTTAGGGCACCCATATCAATCATCTTTTCATAACATGCCTAGATTTGCCGGGGGGGGGGGGGGGTGGTGGTGGTGGTGGTGGGGGTGGGGGGGTGTTACTGAGGACTGTACCCAGGGGCACTCTACTATGAAGCTATATTCTCAGCCCTTTTTGAGACAGGGTCTGGCTAAGTGACCTTGAACTTGCGATCCTCTACCTCAGCCTCCAGTGTAGCTGGGATTACAGGTGTATGTCACAGGGTCTGGAACAGGGGCAGGCTTTTTACAAAGATTCCAGAAAATAATGATGATGAGGATGGGGATGATAATTAAATAAATATGCAAGATTTTCTTAGTCAATAAGAATGAATAAATGCCCTCTTTATAATATAATAATATAATATAAAAATTAATTTGGTTTGGAAAATTCATAACTGACTTGATATTTAATATCTCTCCATATATATATAGATATATATATATAGGTTGGGAGTATCAAAGGAAATACTTAGCTATTCCAAGCTCACCCAAGGCTAACTGAGGCCAGTATGTAATTCTCTTCATTAGTGGGTAGGTGATGACAAGAAGTAAGGATGTTGCTCCCAGAGCTATACTGAAAACAGAAAAACAGGATTAATCATTAGAAACAACTAAGTATTTTAACACATTAGTAATACTAAGTGGAAGATATTTTTATCTTAAGTAATATTTTCTGTAATGTAAAATTTTCTTCCTAAACTTTGACTTTTTCTATTAAAGGACTAATTAGAAAAATATTTTAAGTGTTATTAAAAAATCCCAACAAAATAACAAATAACACACATAGTACTCTTATACTAGGCACTATTCCAGGTACTTTACATTTGTTAAGTCATGAGAATCTTCACAATGACCCCAAGAAGCAGGAGGCTTTATTCTCATTCCTTTTTATAGATGAGAAAACTGTTACTTCTCAGGAAAAAGAAAGCAACTATGAAACCATAAGATGTTCTTAAATACCCAAATTTCAGCTGGGCATGGTGGCACACACCTGTAATCCCAGCAGCTCGGGAGGCTGAGGCAGGAGGACCACAAGTTCAAAGCCAGCCTCAGCAACAGGGAGGCGTTAAGCAATTAATTCAGTGAGACCCGTCTCTAAAGAAAATACAAAATAGGGCTGGGGATGTGGCTCAGTAGTTGAGTGCCCTTGAGTTCAATCCCCGGTACCAAAAAACACCCAAAACAGAACAAAACAAAAAAACCCCAAATTTCATCTAACACCATCTCTCCAGGAATAACCTTTTAAAAGTGCTTTTATGCTACCAGGGCAAGACATGTATTTAAGACCAGTTTCTATAAAGTAATACTTATATGCTGAAACCTCTCCAACCCCAACACACACACACACACACACTCTCTCTCTCACAGCCTTGAGGTATTCTGTAACAGTCTTCTTATACATACATTGTGTCTCATTTTAAGAGATCTAGGAGTCCTCCCACTTATTTCTTCTGTCATTCATTAGTTACATGAAAGACACAGTTCCTCTTACTGAAAATGATTCTAATCACTCCTGCTTCCATGTACTTCAGAAAAAATTATCAGCATAAATCAAACTACATATACATGTGGGTGTATACACACTTATAAAACCCAACAAAGTACCTTGTGTTCCTCTGGGAACACGTTGTACAAACAATGAAGGTGGTTCAGAACAAATTAAATGATGATCTCTTAACTCCTTTGGCTGAGAGCATCCTTGAAGCAGATTTTAAAATGTGTGGTAGTTTACTGTATTTATGCTTGCTAACTTATAGATGCTTGTCAGGTAGCCAATAAGCAACTTCGTGATAAAACTATTTCTATTTTACTTTTTTCTTACTTTTTTCCTTTCAAAGAAGAGATTTTTACACATGATTATGAAAACACATTTAATATACCTGTAGTAATTCAAACACAGAAGAATACCCAGTGCCAAGGTCAGCTGTCCTCCAAGAAAAACAAAGGATTGAAAAATTGAAATGTCTCCAGCAGCTATTGGACGATTTGCTGTTCTTGTAACCTTAACACATAAAAATAGATGTTAGCCTCATTTAATGACTCATTTATTTAAATACTTAATCAAATGTTTGGCCTATGGTAGGCACCAAGGTACAAATATAAATAGAAAGAAAACAACATTTGAAGTACTGCCAAGAATTAGAACTGCATCTTGAAAAAGCTTTGAAAAGAGCTCAAGATTACCATCCCCTATTTCCCATCTCCATCTCCATCAAACCAATCAAAGCAATTACTTTATCTAGTTTTTTTTTAGCTACTCAGCATAACAAATACACAAATTCAATTTCCATAAAAAAAAGATGCACAATACTAATGAGAATTCTCAGGAAAGAGGAAACTGCAAGAGAGGTTAATATCACATGAATGTTTTGAGCACAGGAAGCATTACCCTCAGAATTCAGACATTAGAAAGAAGACATATATCTGGGCTTGTAAGGGGGGTGCTTTTGCCAGGTTACTTAAGAATGTGTCTATATATTCAATCAACTATACCCAAATGCTAAGGGCAAAACCACTCTGAAGAATGTGAATAGACAGAGCTGTTAAATAGACAAATTATATATACTAACTGTTCTTTTCCTTCAGGAAATGTGATTATCTTAAATTCAACCACAAATAAAGAATATAACCAAAAATTTCAAAATTGCCAGAAGTTAAAAATTCAGAATCCGGGATCTACGAACTCAGCATTTGAATCCATCACTTACTGGCTGGGTGAATTCTGGCAAAAGACTTAAGCTCTTCTAGCCTTAGGTTACTTATCTATTAAAGGAAAAATAGGAAGAAATAATAATAGCACCACCTTATAGAGTAAATGCACTGAGGCATGTAAGTATGCAATAAATATTACCAATTGTTAACAACATATTTTTTTATGACTGATATCAAAGGTTATGTTTTGTAGGGCAAACACAGTCTACTGCCTACCTCTGTGCAGCCAATGAGCTAAGAATGGTTTTTAACATTTTTTAAATGGCTGGAAATATTTTTTTTTTAAAAAAAGTAATGTAACATTAAAATAACATGAAATTCAAACCTCAATGTCTATAAATAAAGTTTTATTGAGAAACACAGCCATAATTTTTTATATATTATATATGTATGCTTTCACACTCTAACAAAGAATTGATTATTTGCAACAAGGCAACTTGGCCTACAAAGCCTCAAGTATTTACTAACTGGTTCTTTATAGAAAAAGTCTGCCAATTAGACTTATATGTTTCATTATGCAATAAAGCGACTTATCCAAAACTGTAAAGATACATCCTAGTTAGAGTACCAGACTTGGATCTTTATCCCTGATACGGTTCTAAAGTTTGAAATTGGAAATAGTATTTGTTTTTGTATTTATTTCAAGATATCATCATTATTCTAACAAGTTAATGAGTGTTCACAATGTGCTACTATTCCAAGAGCCATAATTGTATCCTTTCACTCAATCCTCATAGTCATTCACAAGTTCTTAAAACTACTAATGTTAATGAAACTGAGGAAGAGGCTTTGTAATTTTCCAAGGTCACAGATTCTAAAGGATAGCAGTCAGTCCATCCTAATAACCGCATCACTAACCACTGATACAGTAGTACAGAATTACCTAACTAAATTTGAAAGCTTCAAATAAGCAAGATTCCATCAAGAATAGAGATGATATGACACATTGGTCAAAACATATTCTATGAAACCAGAACATGAAGAGCTTAAGTAACCAACCAGAAGAGCTTAAGTAATTTGCCAAAATTCACCCAGCCAGTAAGTGATGAATTCAAATACTGGGTTCTCAGATCCTAGATTCTGAATTTTGAACTTCATTGAATGCCTGAAACAGCAGAGAATACCAAACCCTAAGTATACTATGCTTATAATATTCCTGAATATACAGAAGGTATATTTACAGATTAGACACAGTAGGATATTAACTACAACAATTAAAAATGAAATAAAATCATAACAATACACCTTAATAAAAGAGAGTTCACCATCCTACTCAGAATGGTGCACAACATAAAACTTACAAATTGTTTATTTCTGTGATTTTCCATTTAATGTTGTACTTGACGTTGGATAATTTAAACCTCAAAAGGCAAAACCAAGGATAAAGGGAACTCCTATATAACCAATGCTTACGGGACTGCCTTTGTTTATTTAAATTAACATTTGATAAGTAAGCATAGTTAGGGCATCACATACATCTCAATGAAAGGGACAGATCTTTTGGACACTAAAAGGTTCAGGAGGGATTTTTCACTTTTACTCCTACCCTTTATCTCCTTTACCCTCAGTCTTCCAAATTCTTGTGAATTAGCTTTGCCAAAATGAAGTGCATGGGCTGGGGTTATGGCTTAGTGGTAAGTGCTTTTCTAGCAAGTGTGAAGCACTGGGTTCAATCCTTAGCACTATATACAAAATAAATGAATAAAATAAGGGTATTGTGTCCATCTACAACTAAAAACCTTTTTTTTTTTTTTTTTGTAAAATGACGATCAGTTTGCCCCATGCTACTCTTGTGTCAAGGAAGAAAGTAAACTGCACTTTGCAATACCAACTTTTCAAGTGACACTGACATTTCTCATGCTGGCTTTTAGTGAGGACACTAATTGATCCTGTTGCTTTTTATGGCATTCAAAAGTAATGCCACCATGTTATTCTGTAGAATTGAGATAAGCCACTCTGTTATTTTTCAGGATAAAACTACCTTTTTATCGTAGTCATGATCCCACATGTCATTAATAGTACAGCCTGCTCCACGCATCAGAATAGCTCCAGTGCCAAAGAGGGATAACATGTACCAATCTGGAAAACAACCTGGTTCAGCTGCCAAACCAATGCTCCAGGTACATGGCAAATACAGTAGCCAGGTTCCTAAGCAAAAATATAAACACAAAACAGGTACAAACACTCATCAGTTAACTGTTTTTATTTGTTTAAACGCTACATGCTACTGAATTAAGGAGCACTATAAGCAAAGTAAAAAAATACATGACAGAACTGGGAAAACAAATATTACAAAGGATTGTTCTCCCTAATATGTAAAGAGCCCCTAGAAATGAAGAAGAAAGAGATCAGTAGTCCAACTAAAAATGAATAAAAGATGTAATAAAAGTTTGCACAAAAAGATATTCAAATGTCTCTTATTCACAAGAAGAGACACTCAACTTTAAGAAACACATTAAAACTACATTGAGACATTTTTCACCTGTGAGATTGGCAAAACCCAAAGTCTGATGACATACCCTGGGAGTTAGACACTCATGTATTTCTGATGAGGTTATAAAATGGTCCTACCCTTATAGAGGATAACTTAAAAACTGTTATGCTATGAATTTGTATAAAACACATCTATGTATAAAATACATACATGTGTTAGTATGTTCACATACTATGTCAGTAAAGGCACATTAGAAACATAATAATTGCTTCTGGAAAGGGGAACTGCATGAATAAGAGGGGCATAAAACTTATTTTTCACTCTAGCCTGGCAACTTCTGAATTCTGTATCATTTGCACATAATAGCTGCTCAAAAAAGTTAACTTTACAATTAGTACAATACACTGAGATGGTCTTGGAGGAGAGGAGTTACTAGCATACAGCTATTTGTTATTTGTAATATATGTTACAACTACATGTACAAACAGAGTTAATTCTTAGTATTTAACCCACAAACTAGATGAAATTAAGCAAATAGATTGGGTTATTTGTTTTTTGGTGTTTAGCTTTTGAGTTCTTTATATACCCTAGAGATAGTGCTCTACTTGATGTGTGAGGGGTAAAAATTTGCTCCTGAGATGTAGGCTCTCTATTCACCTCACTGTTTCTTTTGCTGAGAAGAAGCTTTTTAGTTTGAATCCATCCCACTTATTGATTCTTGGTTTTAATTCTTATGCTATAGGAGTCTTATTAAGGAAGTTGGGGCCTAATCTGACATGATGAAGATTAGGGCCTACTTTTTCTTCTATTAGATGCAGAGTCTCTGGTTTAATTCCTAGGTCCTTGATCCACTTTGAGTTGAGTTTTGTGCATGGTGAGAGAGAGGGGTTTAATTTCATTTTGTTGCAAATGGATTTCCAGTTTCCCCAGCACTATTTGTTGAAGAAGAGGATATACAGTCAATCGACAAATATATGAAAAAACATTCATCATATCTAGCAATTAGAGAAGTGCGAATCAAAACTACTCTTTAATCACCTCACTCCAGTCAGAATGGCTGCTATTATGAAGACAAACAACAGTAAGTGTTGGTGAAGATGTGGGGAAAAAGGTACACTCACACATTGCTAGTGAGACTGCAAACTGGTGCAGCCATTATCGAAAGCAGTATGGAAATTCCTTGGAAAACTGGGAATGGAACCACCATTTGACTCTCCTTGGTCTATACCTAAAGGACTTAAAAACAGCATACTACAAGGACATAGCGACATCAATGTTTGTAGTGGCATAATTCACAATAGCTAAACTGTGGAACCAACCTAGATACTCTTCAGTTGATGAATGGATAAAAAAAATGTGGCATATATACACAATGGATTATTACTCAGCAATAATAGATAATAAAATCATGGCATTTGCAGGTAAATGGATCGCATTGGAGAAGATAATGCTAAGTGAAGTTAGCCAATCCTAAAAAAACAAATGTCGAATGTTTTCTCCCATATAAGGTGACTGACTCATAGTGGAGTAGGGAGGGGGAGCATGGGAGAAATAGATGAACTCTAGATAGGGCAGAGGGGTGGGAGAGGAAGGGAAGGGGCAGGGGGTTAACAAGGATGGTGGAATATGATGGACATCATTATCCAAAATACATGTATGAAGACACGAATTTGTGTGAACATACTTTATATACAACCAGAGATATGAAAAATTGTGCTGTATATGTGTAACAAGAATTGTAATGCATTCCACTGTCATTTATTTAAAAAGAATTAAAAAAGAAATTAAGCAAATAGATTATACAGATAAGACTTTACACATGAACTTCAATAGATAGTCTACTTTAAAAAGAAAGCCTGTCAACTAATGTTTGGATATGGTGCCAATTAGATAAAACTCTGAGTTTTCTTCCCTTATTCAGGACCAAGAGAAAAAGGATTCTGGGATAAATGAAGATAAAATCCTGCAAAAAAAAAAAAAAATGGCCAAATGACCAATGTTCCCATAATCATTTATGAATGTAAATTTATTCATTTACAAATATTTATGAAGCACACACTTGTGCTAGGAAGCAGGAATACAATGGTGACCAAGAAAGAGCTGCATTCTGCCTTCATAATGCTTATAAATCAAAAGTAAGAAATTAATTAAATGAGCGATAATAATGAAAGACTAATCCAACAACTATACAGGAACAAGGTGCTACAAAGGGATAAAATAGAACTACCCAAGTTATTTGGGGAGGAGGTGAAGAAGAATCAGGGAATCTTTTCCAGTAGGTGCTTAATAAACTCAGAGCAGAAAAGTCAAGGAGAGGCCTCAAGCTAAAACTTGCGACATGCCCAGTGTCTGAATTTAGATTGTCCTGGAGAGATTCATATTTAGTGTATCCCACCTAAAATAATAACATTAACATTTACTGAATTTTCACAAAATGTCAGGCAGTGTTTCAAATATTTTTTATACATAAACACATCCAAATCTCAATAACATCCTCATAAAATAGATTCTATTAGTAATCCTATCTTACAAATGAAAAAACAGGAAAACAGAGGTTAAGTAAAAGATAATAGGTTTGTCTACTTCCTTTACCTTGGAGCCACCAGTAGAATTTGCAAGGAATGGAGATATTGCTGACATTATCATCCTAGCATAGAGAAGAAATAATTACTTCACAGCTATTATTTACTGGTGCAAGTAGAACTGAAGTTTCTAATAAAAAGAAAAAAAATCGAGATCAGGTCTGAGAAAAGATGGGCAGACCAAAGTGCCTGTAAAAAGTGAGCCTAATATTCATTTACTACTTGTGGATTAACTTTAAGAAAACATAATCACCCATAAATGAAGTAAAACAAAAAATTATACTGCCAATTTAGTGGAAAGAGCGCCACCTACTGAAACTTCTGTTGAAAGCCACCAACTGAAAAATGTTGATTGACCCATTTTAAAGAAGTTATTATGTCTTCAAAAACAATGAAATCTACTGCTTTATGAAAGTATCAAAATGTAGCTCTAAAAAGTAAAATAATGCATACAAAATTACCTTACAGGATAACTTAAACAAATAAATATTAAACAAGGAATTCTTTCAATTATTGTCCCTGGCATATGTAAGGGCTCAAAAATGTTTGTTGACTAAACTCTTTTTAAGTTTCCTGAAAAATTCTGTAATCATTTTATTTAGACTCAAAAGATGTATCTTAAGGATAGTATCTTAACATATATGACCATAAACACAACTTTCTCTAATAATTACTTCTGGCTTATATTTCTTGATTCCTTGTTGTATGCCAGGCACTTCCTGATAACCTTATGAAATTGTTAATAGTATCTTCACTTTATAGTTAAGAAATCAAGCCCAACTAAGGTCCTTCAAATGTGTGATGTAGAGATCCAAATCTAAGAGATCTGTCTCCAAAACTTGCTCATAAATTGTTTATAGCCTCCGGTTACATGGCAAAATGTTCAGTCAGTAAGACAGAAGCCAGAGGTTTAATTATGGAAATAATTAAACTATTGGTCTTTTTAGAATATCTGTAAATCTCTCATATAGTTCTGTGATGCAGAATCCAAGAACAGATCTAACAGTGAAGCTTTAGATTAGAACTGGGCTTAGAAATTTATGCCTATAAACCTGAATCTGGCCCCCAAATGCAAGGGGGTCATTCCAACAATGACAGGGCTATGCCTATTATTTAATATATTTTTTACTTTAATTGCTAACTGTTATGACTCAGTTCTCTGGTTCCAAATAGGAGTACAAATCTAGACAAAACAAGCCCTAATTGAGGGTCTTGAATGGACAAAGGCCAAGTGAATACATCTTAGGCATTCAAATGTGTTTCCATACCCTGATATGGCAAATGTCAACATCCACATCAGCTAGAATACAGCCTTATCCTCTTTCTCCTTGTTACTCATCTTCTTTAGTCCAGCCTTGTCTCCTGCAATTTTCTATACCCACTTGGCAGTTGCAGGTGAAGCTCATACTCTTACTGCTTCAACACTCCACCCTTGGATCTTTGCAAAAATATTTCCCCCACCAAGACCTCTTTCCTCCTCTGCAAAATCAAAATATTCTTTGGAGTACAATTTCTTCTTAAAACTTTTTGAAGTTTCTTTTTTTTTTTTGAGACCCAAAGTAATATCTCTATTTTTTTCTGCAGCACTGTACTACTCCTATTTGATCCCATACTTCCCATTTCATCAACTATCTTTTCCAGACATACCAGATATCCTCGAAAGCAGGGAGTTTCCATAGCTCTTTCTATCCCTATGGCTAGGGCCATGTGATAAGAACTTATTAATTCAGTTAATACTATTGCCAAACAATGTTCTAGAGAGTAGACAGAGTTAAGTCCCAGGTATACGGAGCTTATGTTGCATTAGAGGAGTCAATAAAATAAGTGCATAGAGATAGTTAATGGTGAATGCTATGGAAAAAAAAAAAAAGAGGTAGAGTGAGGTGTGAGGTATTGAATAGGGGTCTGGCAAATCCTCTCAGCGGGCGATTATAACGTCCAGAAGGGATGTACCAACTGCCTTCAAATGTACTAAATCTTTGTGTTACGGGTGATTGGGGCGGGGGGGGGGGGGAGAGGCTCAGCACTGAACCGTTAGGTTCTAGTCTGGGTCTGATGAGGACCCTTAGTTTCTTCAGTGTCTTGTCTTTAGTATTTGCCTCACAGGATTGTGGAGAGGATCCATCCCTCTAGTAACTGTAGAAGTGCTTCAACACTGAAAGGTTGCAAATGCGGGGCCACGAGAACGCAATGCTTCGACAGATTCACCATTTACACCAGTGGGATTTTTTTTCTTCTTGCCTGCCTCTGGGACTCAGGACTCGGGGTGAAAGTCGGCCGGTCCCTCCGGGGACCGTCCCGATCCTATAACGAGGTGACCCGTCCTAGAACACACGACACCGAGGCGCCAAGCCGGCTTTCTGGTGCTCATTTTCAATACGCCCGGGCCGGCCACCGCGGATAGTTCCGAGGGGTACACTCGGAGGACCGAGGCCCGCAGAGCCCCGGGTCGCTCTAGCGCGCACTCACCAATGGGCTTGTCCAACCGCATGAGGCGCAGATAGGGCTGCACAGGGCGGGGCGCCGAGCTCACGACCGCCGCGGCCGAAAGGCTGAGCGGGCGCCGGTGTAGCTGCGGTGGGGCTGGGGACAGCCAGTCCCCTGCGCGGGGCGCGCCTGCTGTGTGCGCCACGGCCAGCGCACGGCAACTCGAGTCCCGCAGCCATGCCGACGCCACGGCCCGCAGGCCCCGTGCAAGTACTACTCCCCGAAAGCCCAGCATGGCGCTAGGGAGGCCGCGACGCCGGGCGACGTCATCTTCCAGCGTCGGCTCGTGGGCAGGCATGCGCGGTGGCGTCAGGAGAAATGACCGTCCCTCCTGAGGCAGGTGGGTGGCCTTCAGGGTCGCTTTACCTTGTGAAGGGGTGTGTGGGGGTACATTCCTGTTATCAGTTTTCTCAATGGATGTGAAAGGAAAGTGTTCATTCACATGGAACAGTTGCACCCAGAGAAAAGTTGAGAAAAACTTACCAAACTTGGAAATTTTAGTTTGCACCCAGGTTCTTCCCTTTTAAATCTAAATGGCAAGTAGCCAAATAAATCCAAGAATGTAAATTGAAACTGTAGTCAAGGTCAAGGAACGTTCATTCCAATAGCGAAAACCTTAAATTTGACAGTCGTCCGAAAGAACTCCTGTAATGGGGAAGTAGCGCAAGTGTGTAATTCCAAGATCCTGAAGCCAGAACATCTGGGCGGCACACTTAATTGTGTAGTCTTCAGCACTGATGGATGGATGCAAGACAGTTCACATGTGATCCCATTTAATCCCTCATTGAGTGACCCTAGTCAAGTCACTTATCTGGAATTTCCCATTGTCTGGAATTTGCACCAGGGTCTCTCTTGATTTAAAATTCAAGAAGCGTCATGAATGCTCTTTCCATCTTTGGGGGGAAAGTGTGATAAAACAGTTATATTTTTGTAATACCGTCAATGCTAAAATGCCAAACTCCAGGAACGAGCAAAGCTCTAAAATGTCAGCCCTTGCTGACTGCAGATACAGGGTGTAGGCCTTTTCTACCTCTCCTGCACCACGTAAAAATCAGTGTTTTGCTGGAAGCCTTTGCCACAGAGGCACAGGAGTTTCTGTAGCCCAATCTTACTAGGAAACAATCTGGAGCTCCTGAGGCTGCACTGGCCCTGAGATGAGAGTATTCTTTGGGGATTTGAGTCTTCATGGGGAATCCTGTGGGCTTGGGGGACAAGGACCAGCAGTGCTGGGGGATACCACCTGACTAGCCATCCACTCTCATCCATGTGTTTCAATTCCTCCTCCTCCTCCTTTTTTTTTTTTTTCTTTTGGTGCTGGGGTTTGAACCCAGGGCCTTGTACATGCAAGACAAGCATTCTATCAACTAAGATATATCCCCAGTGCCTTCTTCAAATGGCTTCTCAAACTCAATGAGGATGTTGCCTTGGCCTTTGGAAACATTCTTGCCTTTGGTAATTCTTGGCCTTTGGTAACACATTCTTTCTGTTAGTCCAACAGCACTTAGATGATCCCCAAATGTGGGAAATATCCATGTAATGTGATTCTAGTTAAGCTTCTTCAAAGCCTCCCATTGTGTATTTTCACAGATTTAGGGCAAAGGGTTCACCTTTTCCTTTCTTTTTCATCATTTTTAGGCAGTTGATATTTGGAATGAGGTTGCTGTCTGTTGTCCTGTCACTGGTGAGTTGAAACTGGAGAAGATAGGAAGAAATAAGGACTTCTAGAGTGGCTAGGCTTTGTCCTTCAGCTTGATGCAGAAATGCTGGTCCCAGTTCCAGTCAACAGGAATGTCCTTACATGGGGCTAAGCCTCTTTGGTTTCCTTGGTGACTGCCTTATTTTATCTTATTTTTGTGGGGTACCAGGGGTTAAACTGAGGGGCACTTAACTACTGAGCCACATCCCAGCCCTTTTTTGTATTTATTTAGAGATAGGGTCTCACTGAGTTGCTTAGGGCCTCACTAAATTGCTTAGATTGGCTTTGAACTTGAAATCCTCCTGCCTCAGCCCCCTGAGTCACTGGGATTATAGGCGGTACCACCATATCCAGCCTAAGTGACTGCTTTATTGTGTGTGTGTGTGTGTGTGTGTGTGTGTGTGTGTGTGTGTGTTTTGTTGTCTGATCAGGCGAGGCGGGCAGCGACCAAAGGAGACAGATTTAAAAGGGCCACTGAACGAGGCTTTATTGAGACTCACTCCCCTGCGGAACTTGATCAGACCCACAGAGTGGACAGGGGAAGGGTATGAGGAGAAACCGCGTGGAAGCTCGACCAGACTGGACTTTTATGGGGCTTATTGCAGGAAGGGAAGGGCTTGGGACAGGAAAAGGTGTTTTTAGGGTCCTTTGTCCCATTGGAGTTGGTTAGGATTGGCCAGGGGTTCCTGCTGATTGACAGTCGTTTCCGCAGGCACCTGATTGAGGTTCTTTTCCCTGGGGGGGGGGTTGCTTTGTTCTAAGTCACCACTAAATCCACACTAAGTCGACACCACTGACCTAACGTGTGTGTGTGTGTGTGTGTGTGTGTGTGTGTGTGTGTGTGTGTGAGAGAGAGAGAGAGAGAGAGAGAGAGAGAGAGAGAGAGAGAGAGAGAGGGAGGGAGGGAGGGAGGGAGAGAGACTGCCTTATCTTTAGCACAGTCTTTACACTTGCCATCAGAGTGGCTTCTGTGTTTGGTAAGCCCCTAGAGTTGGATGATCTTGGAGGATTGAGGTGGTGGTTGAGTTTCTGAGTTTGCTATTTTGTGTGATTACACTGTACCACTGAAATTTACATGCAAGGGCAGCATCTTCCCATTCCCACTTCATGGGCCTTTGAGATTGTAAATAAAGCCCTTCAACTATAAAACATTTTTTTCTCAAAATACTTATAAAACTTTACTTAATGGAATTTTAAGTAATTTTCCTTTTGTATTTTAGTAATTTATAATATGCTTTTCTCATTTTGATTGTCAAATTCTTAAAGCCAGGGACTGTAAATAACTAAATATAATAAAATATTCAGAGCATTCTTATTTTATGAAAGCATTGTGTTTATTATATAGAGAATGAGTGTCAAGGAGCACAAAGACTAGAGAGGAAAACATTGTTTTGCCAACAATATTCTCAATTCTTTGATTATCGGCTGGCTGTCCTCCAATTTAATTTAGACACTAACTGCCCAGAGTTATTAAGTTTCAGTTCTACAAGACCATCCCTTACTTCAGACCCCAGCCACAAAATGGGTCCCTATGTTACCTGCACTTCTGCCTGGCCAACTACAAATTTGGGGTTCCTGTGACCCTCACTCAAGGTTTGATAATTCTCTAGAAAGTACTACATTTATGTAGAAAGTACATTTATGATTATAGTTTACTATGAAGGATATAAATTAACAGACAGATAAAGAAGTACATAGGGAAAGGTTCAGAAGGACCCAAGCACAGGAACTTCTGTCCCCAAGAAATCAGAGTATACAAGCTTCCTGGTACATAAATATGGTCACCATCCATGAAGTTCTCCTAGCCTCATTATTCAAAGATTTTTTATTGGCGATGTATTATATAGGCATGATTGATTAAACCAATAGCCACTAGTGATTGGATTCAATTTCTAATCTCCACTTTGAGAATGAGGGGTGGGATTGAAATTTTTAAGCCTCTAATTTTGAGGATGACCAGGCAGGATGCATCTCGGGTAACCTTATTCACATAAACTCAGGTATAGTATAAAAGAGCTCCTTATAAATAAAGACTTGATCGCTGGGGATATTCCAAGGATTTCTAAAGCTCTAAGCTAGGAATAAGAGACAAATACTGCTCCTACCCCAAATATATATACGTGTGTGTGTGTGTGTTTTGAATATTTCCATCTATCCATTTATTCATTCATCCACAACTCCCAAGGTACCAGGAAGACTGGAGCACTAGCTCTGTAAGTATTGATATTTCAAGGAGGGGTGAGACTCAGAAGCATGCAAGTATCTCTAGATCACAAAAGCTGGACACAAATGGAAGTCTATCTTGCCCTAAAGAGATTTTCTTTTTATTCCTAAAAAGTTAGCTTTGAGAGCCCAGAATTCTTTGGATCACATCTCCAACAAGCAAAGGACTTTCCCTTTTTGTGAGGTGTGGGAAGACAGCTACCTCTTTTTCCTGCATGCAAGCAGAGAACATCATATTTCTCCTCTCCTCACCTGTGGAAAAGACTTTCAAATTTGTACAGATGTAACATTCAACCTGGTTTTGACTGCATTGCCCCAGGAGTGAGAAATATGGTATGGGGAATCATACAAGCAGTATTTGCTTTCTAATGTGAATAATAAATCTGTCTCATCTAAACATGTCATAGTTACACTCAGGCTAAAATTAATAAATATTTAAAATGTAAAAGAGAACAAAAGCATGGCCTATTCTTAGACCCATAGTTATGATCTCTCGCCCACGTCCTGCGCAGGAGGCGAGAATGGGGTTCCCCTCAGTGGAATGATTGGCTGCGAAATAAAAGATAAGAAAAATGGAACAATGAAAAAAACCACAGCACACAGCAAATATTTTCAAAAAGTGGGGGCAGGATGGGCAAGGCGACCATACCAATTGAGCTTCTAGAATAAATGGCAAAATGGAGCCTGTGCTTGCTTTATTTATATGTCAGGGAACATCAAAGCCCTCCCATAGAATGTTCTTCACCAAAAAAGGTTAAAGATGGGCTGTCCAGTTCCCAACATCTCCGGAGCTACTATGAAGGATCTTCCTAGTAAAGTGAAGATAAAGATCATGTGCCTTCGGCAATCTCTTGCATGGGAGAATCATGAATAATTACCAAAGTTATGCCTAAAATCTCCCTGGCTGCCATGAAGAGAAGACCCTTGAGTAATTCACAGGTGGCTTCCCACAATGATGTTTTTTCCTTTTTTTTGTAGTGGGGATTGAACCAGGGGTATTTAACCACTGAGCCACATTCCCAGCCCATTTTTATATTTTATTTAGAGATAGGATCTCACTGAGATGCTTAGGGCCTCGCTAAATTGCTGAGGATGGCTTTGAACTCACAATCCTCCTGCCTCCAGAGCTATACCCATCCTGCAGGTATATTCCAAGAAGAGTGTTGAGGAGCAAGACACAGGAAGATTGCGAGTGTCTCATAAGAAATCCATCATGTACGGATAGGCAGAGAAATACAGAGAAGGAACAGCCAGAGAGAGAAGTAGAAAACTGGGAGAGGCTGTATCAAGGAAGCCAAGTGAGAAGATGATTTCAAGAAGGGAAAGTGGTCAACAGTGTCAAAGATAAGAATTAAAAAGTAACCACAGAGCATATCTGCACTGGGATGTCTAGCAGCAGCTGGCACAGGGCCTTTCACAAGGTAAGAGTTGATTCATTTATTCAAGTTGAGAGAACAAGGCCAGAATTATGAACATCTGAATTTTAATTGTTATCCACACCATTGTAAATATGTATTACATATTCTATGAACCTGAATTTTTCCCATGACTACTGAGTAGAGCCTTTATATAGGAAGCTTTCCCAGCTCTCTTCACTTGATATATTATGAACATTTTCTCTGTCACTATGTTTTCTTCCAAAAAATGGATGTTATTAGCTGCAAAATAGTCCTTTATTTTTTTTTTCAGTGAGAAATTTTATTTTATTAAATAATCAAGGACATAATCAAATCAATGTAAAAGTTAATAAATTATTCTGGTGAAACAAACCCAGAATCTTTCGACATAGATAAGTTACATTGAGAAAAAAACAAAACAAAACAAAACAAAAAAAAACACAACTTTTTATCATAGCTGAAGATGGCAAACAGCAAATCAAGGAAATGAGGCCATCAAAATTACACAAACTTTTCTAAGATTTCTAAAGTATTTTGTAGTGTAAAAAAATATATGATACATTTTTAAAGACTTTTTTTGTTGTTTTTAGTTGTAGATAAGCACAATACCTTTATTTTATTTATTAATGTGGTGCTGAGGATTGAACCTAGTGCCAATGCATGTTAGATAAGAGCTCTACCATTGAGTCACAACCCCAGGCCTGTATGATACATTTTGGTTATTTATTTGGTACTAGGGATTGAACCCAGGGGCACTTTACCACTTAGCTAAACCCCATTCTTTTTTTTTTTATTGTTGGTCGTTCAAAACATTACACAGTTCTTAATACATCATATTTCACAGTTTGATTCAAGCGGGTTATGAACTCCCAACTTTACCCCGTATACAGATTGCTGTATCACATCAGTTACTCTTCCATTGATTGACATATTGCCTTTCTAGTGTCTGATGTATTCTGCTGTCTGTCCTATTCTCTACTATCCCCCCTCCCCTCCCCTCCCCTCCCCTTTTCTCTCTCTACCCCTTCTACTATAAATCATTTCTTCCATTTGTATTATCTTGTCTTACCCCTCCTTTTCTCTTATATATCGTTTTGTATAACCCTGAGGATCGCCTTCCATTTCCATGCGATTTCCCTTCTCACTCCCTTTCCCTCCCACCTCTCATCCCTGTTTAATGTAAATCTTCTTCTCAAGCTCTTCGTCCCTACCCTGTCCTTGTTTACTCCCCTTATATCAAAGGGGTCATTTGGTATTTGTTTTTTAATGATTGACTAGCTTCACTTAGCATAATCTGCTCTAATGCCATCCATTTCCCTCCAAATTCTATGATTTTGTCATTTTTTAATGCAGAGTAATACTCCATTGTGTATAAATGCCACATTTTTTTATCCATTCATCTATTGAAGGGCATCTAGGCTGATTCCACCATCTTGCTATCATGAATTGTGCTGCTATGAACATCGATGTAGCAGTGTCCCTGTAGCATGCTCTTATTAGGTCTTTAGGGAATAGACCGAGAAGGGGAATAGCTGGGCCAAATGGTGGTTCCATTCCCAGCTTTCCAAGAAATCTCCATACTGCTTTCCAAATTGGCCGCACCAATTTGCAGTCCCACCAGCAATGAACAAGAGTGCCCTTTTCCCCGCATCCTCTCCAGCACTTATTGTTGTTTGACTTCCTAATGGCTGCCAATCTTACTGGAGTGAGATGGTATCTTAGGGTAGTTTTGATTTGCATTTCTCTGACTGCTAGCGATGGTGAGCATTTTTTCATGTACTTATTGATTGATTGTATGTCCTCCTCTGAGAAGTGTCTGTTCAGGTCCTTGGCCCATTTATTGATTGGGTTATTTGTTATCTTATTGTCTAATTTTTTGAGTTCTTTGTATATTCTGGTTATTAGGGCTCTATCTGAAGTGTGTGGATTAAAGATTTGTTCCCAGGATGTAGGCTCCCTGTTTATCTCTCTTATTGTTTCTTTTGCTGAGAAAAAACTTTTTAGTTTGAGTAAGTCCCATTTGTTGATTCTAGTTGTTAACTCTTGTGCTATGGGTGTCCTATTGAGGAATTTGGGGCCCGATCCCACAGTATGTAGATCATAACCAACTTTTTCTTCTATCAGATGCCGTGTCTCTGATTTAATATCAAGCTCCTTGATCCATTTTGAGTTAACTTTTGTGCATGGCGAGAGATAGGGATTCAGATTCATTTTGTTGCAAATGGATTTCCAGTTTTCCCAGCACCATTTGTTGAAGATGCTATCCTTCCTCCATTGCATGCTTTTAGCCCCTTTATCAAATATAAGATAGTTGTAGTTTTGTGGATTGGTTACTGTGTCCTCTATTCTGTACCATTGGTCCACCCGCCTGTTTTGGTATCAGTACCATGCTGTTTTTGTTACTATTGCTCTGTAGTATAGTTTGAAGTCTGGTATCGCTATACCGCCTGATTCATACTTCCTGCTTAGCACTGTTTTTGCTATTCTGGGTCTTTTATTATTCCATATGAATTTCATGATTCTTTTATCCAAAATAGTCCTTTATTTGAATGTACCATGATTATTTAACCATTTTTTCCTTAATACTCAGGCATTTAGATGATTTTCATCTTTTACTACTATAGATAACTTTTCCCTCTGATTATTTTCATAAGTAACTGTCCAATCACACTATTGCCTTGGGCTATATTCCTAAATATAGCATCAAATATTTGTTTCTACTCAGTTGTATGGCTGACTTTCATAAAAGCTTTAAGAATGCCCTAAACTATAGTGCCTTGGTAAAAGAGTTCAAAGCGCCATAAGGAAGCCACAGAGATGTTTTAAAAACTGACAGAGAATGAAATCAGAGGTACATCTGGTAGAGCAAATAGATGCTGGGTACACTGGCTGGATGTGAACCACAGACACAAAGGTCCAGTAACTCACCGTGTAGACAGCATCCAAAGACAGGACTGTTCAGGTAATTTTTTAAAAAAGAAAAATGAGTGCAACTACAAAATCGACAAGCTCTAAACACACAAAATTTCATAACTGGATTTGGGAATTCTCATTTTCACGGAGCTAAAAGACAGAATAATTTTGAGCCTGTATGATATTTTGCAGAAAATAAATGTATACGATTGGTTAAACAGAAACAGAAGGGTGTAGGCTCAAAAAGTCTTACTGAGGGGCTGGGGCTATAGCTCAGTGGCAGAGCGCTTGTCTACCATGTGTGAAGCACTGGGTTCAATCATCAGCACCACATAAAAATTAAATAAAGGTATGCTGTCCATCTACAACTACCAAAAAAAAAAAAAAAGTCTCACTGACATGAGACAAATGGTTCCCCTAAGGAACCATTAAAGTTTAAGGAAACTTTAATATCATTACATTTAATATTCATTAATAACTGTAAGAATTTATTTATTCATAAACTATCCACCATTGGTAATAGCTTGCTCAACAATAATTCTTATAACTTTTATTTATTTTATTTTTAAAATAGACACATTTATTCAACATCATAATTAGACTATTACATTTAGCAATCAACAGTATGGGTGCAAAAAAAAAAATGAAGTCTACATTAAAACCTTTTGTTGGAATACAACACTTTCCACAGAACAGAAACTGAAATAACCTGCTATACAATTAGTTACAAATACAGTCCTCGAGTTTTTTGCCCATACACATGAGCATTGTCTAACTCATGTCTTCTTTGTAGCACAGAATCCCGGACACCACTATGCTTGGCTGATTTCACAAATTTGTTGTAACCTATATCTTCCCTGTCATTTACCGGGCTCTTCTCTCTTGCTAATCTTTGTTTCCTGGCAGTATTAAAACCTTCTGCCACTGCCACAGCTACTGCTGCTGCTGGAATCTACATAGCCATGTTGGTTTTGTAATTTAGCAAAGTATTGGCCTCCACCACCATAAGGTCCAGAGTTTCTGCCTCCAAAGTTTCCACCCTTCTTGGGTCCAAAATTTTATTATGACTGTTGTAATTGTCAAAATCTTTGTTGCTTCCACCACTTCCAAAATTGCTTCCATCTTTATCAAATCCATTGTAGCCATTGCTGCTGCCACCATATCTACCATGACTACTAAAGTTTACTCCATAACCAAAAATCATCATTTCCACCAAAACCACCTCCAAGACCACCACCAAAGTTTTCAGAACCACTTTGATCTCTTTGGCTAGATGAAACACTAGCCATGTCTTGCTTTGACAGGGCTTTCCTCACTTCACAGTTGTGGCCATTCACAGTATGGTATTTCTGAATGACAATCTCATCCACAGAGCCATGGTCATCAAAAGTTACTAAAGCAAAGCCCCGCTTCTTTCTGCTGCCTTGGTAAGTCATGATTTCAGAAACTCCTATTTTCCCAAGCTGTTCAAAAGAATCTCGTAAGTGATGTTTTTCAGTGTCTTCTTTAATGCCACCAACAAAAAGATCTTTTTCACAGTTAAGTCGCCCCAGTCTTTGGAAATCTCGAGACAGCTCTCTTTGGCTTTACAACTCTTCCATCACCTTGTGTGGTCCTACATTCATGGCTGCATGCACTTCCTCCACAGTGACAAACCCAAAGCCCCTAGAGCACTAGGTGTTTGGGTTTCATTACCACACAGTCCATGAGTGTTCCCCATGGCTCAGAATGGCTTCTCAGTTCTCATCAGTTGTTTTGAAGCTCTGCCCTCTGATGATGAATAGCACCGGCAGCTGTTCAGGCTCTTTGGGTGACTCTGATTTAGATATGAGACTTTAATGAGGCTTGGTGTCATCCCTGGGCAGAAAGGAGTAAGCTAACAAACATATCCCTAAAAGAATTTTAAAGAAGTAGCAAACACCACCTTCTTAGGTTTGAAATGTTAAATTTTCCTGAATATTCCAAATCAAAATACCATAGCTTCGTTTCAAACTTGAATGCTCTTTTATGTCATGAAGAAGTCATCTGATTGGTTACTATGTGCTGGACAATGTGCTAAGCACAGGAAATGCAAAGATGATGAAGATACTATAACTGTTTCTTGTAAGATTCAAGTCAAATGAGACAGACTTATGGATACAATTAAAATGCATCATAAGTGCCACAGTAAGTATATAAAATGCTGTGAAAGCAAAGAAAAATGAAAGCTACCTGAATGACTGAGGTATTGAAATTGATGTCTCAGCTGGCCTTCATAAACATGAATGTTCACTACCTGGAGAGGACATTAGAATAGTTAGGAAGAGAGAAAGAACAGCATAAATGATCTGGGAGCAAATATGCAAGAGTATGTGGGTTCAGACTTCTCAACTCATATCTGCTTGGAGAACAGAATTCATGAGGAGAGTGATAAGTGTTAGGATTGAAGAAATAGGCAGGTGCCAGGTTATGGAGTATCTTATGTGCGTATAAGAAATGGGGAGCCATTTAAGAATTTTAGGGGGCTGGGGATGTGGCTCAAGAGGTAGCATGCTCGCCTGGCATGCATGTGGCCCGGGTTGGATCCTCAGCACCACATATAAACAAAGATGTTGTGTCCTCCAATAACTAAAAAAGAAATAAATATCAAAAAAAATTCTCTCTCTCTCTCTCCTCTCTCTCTCTCTCTCCTCTATCTTAAAAAAAAAAAGAATTTTAGGTGAGGGTGAATAACTAGGTAATTCCTAGAATAAATTCAAGGCCTAATCTTTCACTTGTATTATGAAGTGGAAGAGGGGACAAGGAAAAGAAACAAGACTCTGCCTCAAAACAAAAAATAAAAATGACTGGGGATGTAACTCAATGATAGAGAGCCCTAGGGTTCAATCATTAGTGGAAAAAATAAAAATAAAAAAAGAGACAAGACAGGGCTTTGATCATGATTAAATACATATGATGAGATATGATGGGCCCTTTTTTTCAAAGTCAAGTACTTTGGTGTTGGGAAATGTGAAAGGACTAATAAAGGCAGGAGTTATAAAGACAAAGATGAAGAAAACAAGATTTTCAAATATAGGAATCTGTAGGCTTTAGCTTTATTTAAAGAATATTAAGATTATAAAAATTACTTTATTTCAAAGGTGAAAATATAAAAACCACTTACATATAAAATTTAAGAGTATTGAAGCATCCAAACTTTTTAAGTTCTAGCTTTATAAATTTACTTAAACTTTATTGAGGCAACATTCATAGACATAAATATAAAGAATAGTAATCCTTAAGAGGATTAAAATACAGGGGAAAATAATACATTTTGCCAATGATAAAAAAGCACACAACTATTTTGTGCAGTACTGTGGACTCTTACAACCTTCTCCACTGCAAAGAGGACCATGCAGAGTCAATTCATGGTTATTACCAGTGACTGGAGAAATGGCCACATGACCTATTCCCGACCAATAAGACATTAGCAGACACAAGGAAAAGTTTACTGGGAGAACCTCTGAGAAAGAGATCTTCAACTCTTTACAGAAAAAAAAAAATGTTTTTCTTCCTCTGGTTGCTACCAGATCTGAATGGATCCATGGAGGAGCTAGAGACATCATGCGATAAGCCCAGGAACAAAGCTAACACTAAAGATGGCACAACAGAGAGAGGGAAAGGACCTGGATTCCTGACAGACTCTTTCCTACTTGAACTTGCTGTTGTATGGAACTGTCAATTTCCTTATTATCTAAGCCATTTGAATCATGGTTTCTCTGTTACTTGCAGCTCAAAGTCTCCCAACTGAAACACAAACAGCTGAGAAAAAATAAAAATTAACAAATGGTTATGATGTATTGAATGTTATCTAAAATTTTTCCTTTTGGAAAATCAATCTCATTTACAGTCATTTTAAAACTTCATTGGAAGTTTACATAATCCCTTAACCTCTGTATTGTTCAATACTTTGACACTCACATCTGACAATCTGTCCTCTCACAAATGATTGCTGACAAAGGCAAACAGAAGAGAAAGAGAGTAGCAGCTGAATCTATCTCTTGTTAAGGTGCAAATAGGTAGTTTCTATTTTACAGATGACTGCAAAGTTGTGGCAGGAAACTCTTCCCCATGGGAGCCCACAGAGATGGCACATGAAGAAAAGAATGTGACAATCTTTTAACAGTCTTTAAAAATTAAAACAAGTTAACACTTTCTTAAAATGAATAATACATCCTTCACTTATTTGCCTCTTGGCCATATTAGGAACATTCATATACATTGGGGGTGGGGGGTAAAGGGGATTGAACTCAGGAGGCACTCGACCACTGAGCCACATCACCAGACCTATTTTGAATTTAATTATTTAGAGACAGGGTCTCACTGAGTTGCTTACTGCCTTGCTTTTGCTGAGGTTGGCTTTGAACTCGTGATCCTACTGCACAGCTAAAGTTATAGGTGTGTGCCACCACACCTGGCTACATTTTTTAATAAACTTAAAAATAGTGCATGCAGTGTGCTAAATATAGTGTTTGGCACATGGTATTATTAGCTATTATTATTAGCAGTGCTCTACTTAGAGATCAAAATACTATGCTAAATGTAGCATAGTGTCCCAGTGTCTTTGAAGCTCCCACTAGTTGATTTGTAATGAATCTTCTTGCTTCCTACAGTTTGAGCTTTGCTTTATTCATCAATGCACTTGATTTTTTGTTTGTTGTTTTGGTTTTTGGTCCTGGGACTTGTGCATGCTAGGCAAGTGCTCTACTGAGCTACTACTGAGCTACACCCCCAGCCCTTATCAATTACACTTAAAATATTTAATCTCAGACCTAGAATCAGCTTTTCTTTTTTATATACAAGCAGCCACTTTAGCATTTCTTATCACAAAAAACCCATATGAGAAAGGTGGCAAGCCTAGGGAACTTCCTGGGCGGAGAGGTTTTTCTGTCAGAGCTGGCAGTGTTTGTGCATCCACCATCTTCAGAGTTTGACCATTGAGTTCAACAGTTCTGCAAAGATGAAAGATATACCTGAGTTACCCAAGCTGTGCATGCCCTGTAACCCCCTTCAAAACTTGTACAATCTTTTTTAGACAATTTTTTTGTGGCAGCTTATGTTATATAACTTGTATTTCAACACTATGTCAATGAGGTGTGATCTATCTTTTAATCACAGTGGTAGAGAAGAGTAGTTGGAATAAAGACCATATGACCTATACAGCCTGAAATGCCATCTGTCCCTTTCCAGAAAATGAAACATACAAATCTATACTAGGCAATATAATGGAGGGATAAAAGAAAAAATATGACATCATTTCTGGAGTTGTGGCAATTGTATCTGATGGAAAATAATTGATTTTTTATATATATGTGTGTGTATACTTTACATATGTATACTGATATTTCTTATATATATATACACATGTATATATTTATACATACATACACACACACACACACACACACACACACACACATATTTTGGGTACCAGGAATTGAACTCAGAGTACTTAAATACTGAGCCACATCCCCAGCCCTATTTTGTATTTTATTTAGAGACAGGGTCTCACTGAGTTGCTTAGTGCCTCACCATTGCTGAGGCTGGCTTTGAACTCACCATCCTCTTGCCTCAGCCTCCTGGACCACTGGGATTTGCAGGTGTGAGCCACATAAAAAATGACAGTCAATAAAATTTCCTACTTGTAACTTTCATTTAACTGTATAATTCCCTTCTCTCCTCAGGAAGGATACATTCATTTTCTTAGGTAGTCAGGTAGAATGTACTCTGCTATAGTGGAACAAAATCGATTTTATTTGGCTAACTCACAGTAAAATTTATGTTTTCTGTATATTTTACTATTGGAATTAAAATTTAAAACTGAGCCACATCTCCAGCACTTTCTATTTTTTTATTTTGAGACAGGGTCTCTTTAAGTTGCTTAGTGCATTGTTAAATTGATGAGGCTGGCTTTGAACTTGAGATCCTCCTGCATTAGCCTCCCCAGCCTAGCCATTGGGATTTCAGGCATGCACCATGGCACCTGGCCATACAGTATTAATGAATAAAAATTTAGTCTATTTTAGTTCTACTTATAGTTACTTTCATACTTCTAAATTATGCTTATATCCATATCTTTTTAAATGCTTTTTATTAGAAAAAAATTAGCACTGTTTATTTATTTATTTTTGCTGTGCTGAGGATTGAACACAGGGCCTTGCTCATGCTAGGCAAGCACTCTATCACTGAGTCATATTCTAGCTCAAGTTAGCACTTTTTATTGTTGAAAACTTAGAAGACTAATGTCAGAATTACATTTATATCATAAATGTAATATATGTAATGTACCTAGAACACTTATAACTGTATCTTGTATACAATGAGCACTATAAAATTATTATATATGATCATTATTCAGATAACAAAAGTAACTTGCTAAAATGTACTTTTAATATTTTGATGTATATTTATTCCATATTTCTGTTTGTATATTCTCACATATTTTACATAAATAAAAATTGATTTGGTATACATATTTTCTTAAAACTTGATTCTTTTCCCCTTCATCCATCCTCATATTTATTGAAAATTTTAACATTCATTCACTCATTTTATTGGATACACAGGATTCCATGATATTAGTACATTAATTTATTTACTTAATCCTCTACTGATATATATTTTCCTGTTTCCAAGTAGTATTACTATATATTTTTCATTATTAAAGATCTCTCACTCCCTGTCATTACTAAGGATCAAGAAAAACTGGTCTCTATATAACTTGGTTAGATGCTTAGCTCTGGATTCAGTAATTTAAGACATATCAGTAACACACTCAGGATTGTGCCCAAGACTAACAAGCCTGCATTGTAGTTGAAGTCAGTTCACAGGTGTCAGTTTTTGTTTTTTTAACATCTATATCATAACAATTTTTAGATGGGGGTAGGAGAGGAAATTTCATGACTATCATCAGGAAACCACAGATAAAAATAGGTCTTAAAAAATATCTCTAAATGATAGAAGTTAAGAGTCTGTTCTGCATGAAATGAAGGTCCTGGCATGCCTACTCACAAATGTTCCAGAAATGCTTTTGGTTATTCTAAACGTGCTTTTGGTGAAGGTAGTGTACTACCTCGGCTTAAAGGTTAACCTGATCATTGTGAATTAATATTGCTATAAGTTGAGAAACAGCAAGATACTTATACCATCAGGTTATATTGTTTAATTAATTATACATATATCTAAAAGATGCTGTAAGTATACTCAGTGTAAGCTGATTATTTCCACATCAGGCTGGGCAAGGAGAGTAGGTATTTATTTGAGGATAGCAGCTTGTTTCATACGCTCATTCATATTTATTTATTTATTTATTTGGTTTTTGGTGCTTGGGGATTTGAACCAGGGCCTCATGCATGCCAGGCAAGCTCTTTACCACTGAGCCACATCCCCAGCCCTTGTTTCATATTTTGAGGATGGTAACATGAAGATAAGGTAATAGAAGACATACTTGTCAAGTTTCAGGTAAAATAAAGTAGGGAATGAGCAAGCAACAGATTTGACAAAATTGGGGATATCAGGAAAAAAATATGAGATAAATATAAAATACTGCTTTTATATTAAAAATATATTCACTCAAATATTAATTAAATACTTAAGTCAGGACTCTCAATAGGAACTATACAAAGGTTGTTCAATTAAAAAATTATTTTTTAGGGTTATCATTGTTTAGCTCTCTGAGGTCATTAATATGAGCAAATATACTTCATATACATCAAACTTATCTGGGGTATACTTTGTTTTTTCTTTTTGTTTTTGTGGTACTTGTGGTCAAACCCAGGGTCTCTACCATTCCTTTTTAAATTTTTATTTTGAGACAGGATCTTGCAAAATTGCCCAGGCTGGTCTCAAACTTGTGATCCTCCTGCTTCAGTCTCCCAAATAGCTGAGATTACACAATGCACCACCATGCCCAGCTCTGGGATTCTTCTTGTAAAATATAAACAAAGAAAAGTGGAAGTAATATGTATTCATTAAAGAAAAATGAGGAGAACAAAACATTTTCCATAATTTTACCAGTCTTCCAATTAAAAAGCATGAAATATGTGATCAGAATGCAACAGAGTCTTAGCAGACAACAACAACAAAAAATCACTTAAGAAATTGGGCATATTTAGCTTGGAGAGAAGACAATCCAATCATCCTTCAAACGTGTGAGAGTTAACCTGGGGAACATTAGATATTTAGAATTACCCCAGATTTTTTATGGCTGACAAACTCAAATGAGCCCGGGGCCAAGGAGAGTATATATTCAAGACCAGCAAGACAGGCATAGGGCAATAGAGTCAGGAAGGGACAACGCAGAACTAAAAAGCAAAAAAATAGACAACTAAATGATCCACCTAAATAGACAACTCTAATCCAACTCCAGCTAAGGGAGAAAACTAACCCAGAGTTGTTGGAGTATTCATTTTTGGGGGGGTGGGGAGTACCGGGGATTAAACTCAGAGGTACTCAACCACTGAGCCATATCCCCAGCTCTATTTTGTATTTTATTTAGAGACAGGGTCTCACTGAATTGCTTAGTGCCTTGCCGTTGCTGAGGCTGCCTTTGAACTCATGATCCTCTTCCCTCAACCTCCCCAGCTGCTGGGATTACAGGCATGCACTATGGTGCCCCACAAGTATCCATTTTAAAAGAAAAGCTAGAGGAATGTAGCTCAGGAGTTTTGTACTTGCTTAGCATGCACAAGGCTCTGGGTTCTATCCCCAGCATTCACATATTTGTGTGTGCACACAAACACACACACACACACACACACACAAGCAAGAAATTGAGATATTTTAGTAATTGTCAATTCATAAATGTTGGCAATTAACTTAAAAACAAAAATTAATAGAGTACATGCCAACCTCCCCTACCAGAAAATGGTTGCATATGTGGGAATCCTCTACAGGCATAAAGTAGATTTTCCAATCTCTGTTCTAGGGAATAGAATTTAAGAGCAAAGTAAAGGTACAGAATACAGCTGCCTTTGGGTGGTTGTGAGTTCCAACTGAACTCAAAGAACCAAACTGAGCTGAATGGCCTTGGATGAGTCTCCTAAGACACTTCCACCTCTACAACCATTAGTTATTTCAGAAAGCTTTTTCCTTATCAGCATCAGACATGAATATGCTAAAAAGGACTCATTTTGAAAGCATCTAAATGCAAACAGAGAAAAGTATTTGTTATCTAAATATGCATTATTTATTATTGGGGGAAAATGGTTTGAACAGTAGGAAAATGGTCAAGTAAACCATGGTATTTTATAAAACATGCAACCCATTAAATATATCTACAAAAACCAAGTAGAAAGGGACTTGGGAGCTGGGTGCAATGATAAGCACCTATAATCCCAGCAACTCAAGAGGATGGAAGCTCAAGGCCAGCCTTGGCTCAAATAAAAGATAAAAAGGGCTGGGGACATAGCTCAGTGGTAGGGCTTCAATTCCCAGTAAAACACACACACACACACACACACACACAAAAAAAAAAAAAAACCACACAGACATGGGAAAACCTGTAGATCTTATAGATCCTCTTTTTTCCTGTGAGAGGTTATATAATTATAGTATTTACAAAGGCATTGGATGAGGCGGGGGGTGGGGGCTGGGGTTGTAGCTCAGGGGTAGAGCACTTGCGTAGCACATGTGAGGCACTGGGTTCAATCCCCAGCACCACATAAAAATAAATAAGACAAAATAAAGGTATCATGTCCACCTACAACTAAATATATATATATATATATATATATATATATATATATATATATATATATATATATATATATTTTAAAAAGCACTGGGGAAAATAATGGAATGCATGGTACCCAATGTAAATACTGCTTGTTTGTGAAGGATAGGACTTTGGAGAAAGCAGGCTTACTGTACTTTCTCATGTTCCATTGCTAATACTCACTGAAAACATCACACAGATAGCATTTGTGAAGATGGGAGATGATGGTAATATTACAAACTGTTCATTTTTTTTGTTCTCCACTATGAGAATAGTCACTATGAAAAGAGATCCTTCCAACACATACAAGACAGAATCTTAAAATGTTTGTATACCCAGCTCTGCAAGACTCAGCCATTCTTTGGTACTCTATTGTATATGTCCTTTTATAAAATGTATTCAGTGATTGGGTTTTAAAACCAACTTCAAATAATCTGACTAGCAATACATTTCTAGCCATTTTGTCTTTCTCTAACCAACAAAAAATTATTTTAATGCTGTAAGAGAATCACACCCAGCTCACATGGAATGGTATGATATTTTGTAGCAACCCACACATACTTAATAACAATTATATATAGGTATGTTTTGCTTTAGAGACTGTGTTACCAAGAATTATGTCATTTCAGAGGAAATAATCTAAATGCATTGAGTTGACTATGATTATCAAGTTATTCTGAAATACAAACTATCCTCTAAGATAACTGCTGGTTTGTGTTCAAATCTTTCACTTTGGACTCTCTGAGTAAGTTATGCTTGTATTCATAAGTATTCCTGAATATTAAGGACAGTTAGAATTTGAAATAGTTGACTTTTTATTTTTTGCCCCTTCCCAAAACTCTCTATTCTGATAAACACCATCAAGTTCATTAAAAGTGTGAAATGAACAAGGAAAATCACTCACTTGGAAAGTAATCCATCATGTCCTGAAGGTTTTACAAGGTACTTATCCACTTGTTTGTTAAATAAGTTATATGGTAACTGCAAGCGCTTGGTGACGTTATAGAGGTTTAAGGCATACAGAGTTAAATCTCCTTCTTTATACCTTGGGCTAAAAAGCAAATAGGTTAATTTAATAAAAATATTTATCTAATTTAAGCAATTAAGAACTTGATTACAAATATGATCATGGATACTAAGTATCAGCATCCATAATGATGATGGGACTATTAGCATCTTCTTTTTATAATATTAGACTACACATGTGGTCCTATTCTGAAAACATAATTAAAAATATTGCTCTTGGGAGCTGGGGGAGTAGCATGTGTGAGGCATTGGGTTTGGTCCCTCGGACAGAACAAAAACAGAAAAAATATTGCTCTTTATACTACAATTTTTGGAGCCAGACCTCTAAAATCTTTACTAATTTGTCAGACTAAGTTGTTAGAAAGCCAGATAGACCACCCATTTTTAAGTATAAGAAGGCTAAATGATAAAAAAAAAGTAAATTTCATGAGTTCATATGAATTCAAATTACAAACTATATAAATAGCATCTCTTCCTATCTCTAAGAAAAGAATGAAATAAACAGGAAACATGGACTCATTTCAGAATTCATCCATTCAAACCATTCCCTTACTACTTCCTAGTGGGGTCTCTACCCTCCATAGTATTTCCAGTCACAGAAAATAGAAATGGCAGGTGGATTTTTTTGCTAGAATTAGTATTAAAGTACCTTTCTATCAGGATGATAGATTGAAACTGAGAAGAGAAAATCCCTGGGATTTAGGAATATTGTTTGCTACCTGAAGCCACACTGTAGGACTATAAAAGTCTCTCTAGGGCCTCTCAACTCTAGAAACTATGGTGGCAACTTTTGAAATTAAGATTGTTATTTTTATTGCTCCCTTTCTTTTGATTATTTTTCTTCTTCTTCCTTTGTGTTTCTTAGGTATGATAGGAGATAAATACATTAAAATTGTTTATTCATATTCATTCTCACTTATATTTATACTCATACTCCTTTAATGAATTAATGCTTACACAAAAGTATTTATATTTTCTTATATTTTTACTATCTTTATATATTAAAACTTGGTATATTTCCATTATAGATTATGACAATTAAAATCATTATCTAAATTTTTATTGACTGTAAATGCCTACATTTAAGCAATTTTTTGAAGTTAGATTCTGATATCATATCACCATGAATGTAAAAAAAAACAAAGAATGAAAAGGACCAGTGACACAGCTTAGACCCTCTGTGTAGACAGATAGCAACAGGGTGTTAGTATAGGATGTTATGTGCTTATGGATTAAATCTTGTAGGTTGGCTAACAGCATGCTTCACACTTACTGGTTGGCGTTTGTGCAGTGAAGGTACACTCGAACTTTACTTCTGTCTGGGCCTTTCACACTTGCCATGAACACACTGGTGCCAACCAATTTTTTGAACAGGAGAGACAGCCAATAATCCTAGTTGTGGTGGTTAGGGAGGGCAGGGACAAAAATAGAACTTTACTTATTTTATTAACAAAACTAGTGGCAAGCAAATAGCTATCTTACAAAGAGTAGGACTGTTATCCTGCATAGATGTAAGTAGGATTATTTCTTTCCTCCCTTCCTCTCATGTGATCCTCCCCTTCCTTCTATATGATCACCTTGAATCTGAGGGAAATATATTATTTGCAGCTTTGTGTCTCTAGAGGACTTCCAAAATTCAGAGAGTCAGAGCCACAGGAAGACATATTTCAAGAATGCAATCAATTGCTCAGGAAGTTTAAATATTCTTGGTTGTTTTTCATCCAAGAATTCAAGATAAAGCTCAAACCAGAACTTTTTTCGGGACAGTGGGGTAGACTGGGGATTGAATTCAGGGGTGCTTTACCATATATCCTCAGTACTTTTAATTTTTTATTTCAAGACAAGGTCTAGCTAAGTTACTGAAACTGGCCTCAAACTTGTAATCTTCCTGCTTCAGCCTCTCAAATTGTTGGGATTACCAGTGTGTACCACCACACTCAGCTTAAACCAGAAATTTAAGACATACACATCCACAAATACACACATACACAAAGATGATTTTTTGAAATAAAACTTCTAAGACAAAAATAATTTCCTTTAAAACCTGATAACCCTCCTAATAAAACGATGGGTTAAGCAATAATCATTATCTATCAAGATCAAAAGAAGAGAGAAACATTAAGTACTTCCAGACAGAAGAACACGACATCATCTGTGAGGAATTCTTGCTCCCTCAAAACAGAGCTTGAATAAGTTCACGTTTCTAGGTATAGCTAACAGTTTACAGGAAATGGGAGCAACAAATATGCTAAATGATATGACAGGAATAAATTTATTAAAATCCAGAATGTGGGAAACACTGTTAAAATAACCCACCTAGTTTCTTTAATTGATAAATTACATGGACAAAAGAGAGGAAAGAGAATTACTAAAGCTGAACAAACATAGAGACATATCAACCAAATGCATTAGGCAGACCTTGTTTGGATTCTGGTTTGAATAATAAACTATTAGTAATATTTTAGACAATAAGGAAAATGTGAAACACTGATTAAATAGAACTATTCAAATAACTCCCTCAAGAATTTTTCTTAGAAAACAGAAATCCTCAAATCCATTTTAGATGATAGAAATCAAAGTCATACTTCTCAGGGTTACATTTCTATTATCCTAATTTATATGTATATAAATATGTACATATATAATATGTACATATAAATTAGGATAACAGATGTATAAGATGTATATAAATAAAAACTAGGATAATATGTATGTATATAAATTAGGTAAATATACATCTATATAAATTAGCACTATATTTATTTATATATATATATATATATATATATATATATATATATATATATATATATATATCTTACAGGTGGAACTTTGGATAAACAAAGCTATATTTCCTCACTTGGCAACAGATACAGTTAGAGATTGGATGAAAATGAGACTTCATTCATAAATATCTTGAAGCTGATTAACAAATATTCAATTCTTAGAGTAAGTTTTTTAAAAGAAATATATGGTACTGGCTCATTTTAAAGCTAAATAAAACATGATTTCATGATATAAAAGTTTTGTGAAGCTTTGGGCACTATAGAAATTTTAACTTTGATTTGTTTCACAAACTTTTTTTTCAGGGGGGGGCGGGGAAGGGCAGTGCTGGGGTTTGAACCCGTGGTCTTTTACATGCATGGCAAGCGCTCTACTACTGATCTACAACCAGAGTCTTGCAAAACAATTTTAGATAAAAGTTTGTTATCTTGTGAGATGAGTCATAAAAATTTGAAATGACCCTTTTTAAAAAGCATATCCAGGGGCTGTGGTTGTGGCTCAGTGGTAAGAATGCTTGCCTAGCATATATGGGGTACTGGGTTTGATCCTCAGTACCACATAAAAATAAATAAATAAAATAAAGGTATTGTGTTCCTCTGCAACTAAAAAAAAAAAAAAAAAGCATATCCTTGGCCAGGTGTGGTGGTACATGCCTATACTCTCAGCAACTTGGGAAGCTGAGGAAGGAGGATCACAAGTTCAAGGCCAGTCTCTGCAATTTAGTGAGGCCTTGTCTCAAAATAAAAAATAAAAAGGACTGGGGCTGTGGCTCAGTGGTTGAGCACCCCTGGATTCAATCCCTAGTACTGAAGGGGGAAAAAAACGTGTATCTACTCTATGCTTCAAATGGCCTGCATTAAAAAGAGTTAATTCTGGTTCCTGATTTCTTCTCTAGTCACACTAGGTTCCTTTCAACTCATCATCCCACGATTTGATTATTTATTGTGAGGACTGTTTATAAATATAAGGGGTTAGTATTGTTCAACAAATTAAGAAGGGCTCTGAGCATACTTTTATCTTCTCATAAAAGTAGAAAAATAATGGTCACTTACAGGCAAAGGTTCGAAGTTTTCATCTACTAGGTGGTAGTTTCCAGCTCCAAAGAGAACCTGCCTCATCACCACTTCTATGCCCATCTGGGCTGACAGGCCTAGTTTATCCAGCCACCTGGGGCAGAGAAACATTCAGCTTTGTTTAGGTTTGAAAACAAAATCCCTCAATTCTAACTACACACAATCCTGATTTATTGTTTGTCTATTTGGGACGAATTAATGGGAACTTAGATGAGTGGCATTAATTATACAGAAGACATTCCAATGAAATGAACTGTGTGCAGCAGCACATCCTCCCTCACGTCTCCCTAGACCAGCAAGATGACACATCCTTGAAGGCCACTAACTTGCCAGGAGTCCCTTTCAGGGTAAGGCAACTTCTACAAAGCAGAGTAGACAAATTCCCACCCCAAGAGACAATTCCTCATCCTGTGCCTGACCCCTATATACACACTGTGAGAGGGCTGAAGAAAAGGTTGTAGCCAGCAGAGATAAAGATGGAGAATAAGTAGAATCACAAACTCTTAGGACATCTCCTATCATACCCTGTCTGTACCCCCACCATCTACAACCCAAGTCTTTCATTAATGGTAAAACCAATGCCTCCGTTCTTCTCTCTACTCTTATATTATATCATAAGATTAGAACCATGAAGAAAGAAGTGGGTGGGGAGAGGTAGGACAGGAGAGGAAAGAGAAAAAATCTCTATGAGGACACAGAACTATAGATAAGCATACTCAGGAAGTAACGTACTAAATGTAAATACACCATGGTTTAAAGCAATCAAGTTTCTGGTGTTGGCTAATGAGGTGATTCAGTAAATCTTTAACTTCACTGGTAGCCCTGTGCTGTGACCTTATATTTTAGATTCTAAACTACTTGGGAATCTATAATACAGCTAGATACTCTAAGCGTGCTTCTCAGAGCCAGCACTCCTGATGCATTGTTTTACAGGGAGCGTTTTTTTACATGAAGGATTCCTGTGACATATTTCTAGGCCACAATTAAGGAATATAATGTCTAAAACCATTCATTCTTTTAATGATTAATTTGGGACATTTGTTAAAGAGGTCCAACAAGCTTTAACAAGTGATTTTCTTGCACCATCTGGCACAAATTTTGGTGCTTCATCCACAAAAACTGTCTTTGTTCTGGTTTTGGCTGACATTAGCAGGATGGAGAATGGCTGCAATCCGATCCCTGAGGCCAGTGCAGTTTCACTCACATAAAGCCAGCTGCAAAGGTGTTGGACAGCAAGGGTGCACCGCCCCCATACGCAGAGCTCGTTTCTCCTAACCAGACCTTCTTGCTAGGCCTGGTCTCCTTAACCACCTATGGGAACAGGAGAGTCTCCATGGTAATTGCAGACAAGCTGACCAACTGTGGTGTTGAAGATTAACAGCATCCAAAACCTTGTATTTCCAGACCCATCTGTCCTACACAGTTACAAAATAGTTCACGGTCATTTAGGTCTTAAACAATTTTCTTTTATTGGAATACTAGGGTATGGAAGGAATACAAATATTCAGTATTATAGTCTATGGTAGTTAATTATACTTAAGACTATTGGAAGTGTTTTTTAAATTTGTTCTGTTTAGTTATAGTATTTTTCATTTTTAATAAATATAAATGAGTAAGATCCAATGCTGGGGAAGAAACCAAAGGCTGAATAAAACAGTGCTTATTCTCCAAAATTAGAAAAGAAAACATGTGAATATATATATACCTATGAAATTTAGAACTAACTAGACTACAAAAGAAGAACTCTGGTTTTATATAAAAAACTTAAAAAGACTATTACCTGGAAAATTTTTTGCACGGATAAAATAAAAGTGTCCAGCACATCAGGGTTTAGAAAATCTTCTTCGGTAGCAATGCGTCCATTCAAATAGTAGCTAAATTATTCAGAAAATATTCAAAGAAAAATAACAAACTTTACCTTCTGCTCTAAGTCAATTGCCAACCTTGTTCTCCTTCCTATCTTGCTCATCCCCATTGTTAAAAAAATTTTTTTAAAAGGCAGAGATGCTTTAAAGGAAGGACCAAGATGAAAAGGGAACAAGAGGAAGAGACCAGTCTATCAAAAAACTAGAAATCAGTTCCTTTGTCTTAAAAGGATACAGTCACAAGTACAGGTACTTCTGGGTTTCCTGGGTTTTGGCAAGCAATTGGTTTTAGCTACTTTTATATTGTATGTGTTAGTTGACAGTATACCTTGATCTTTAAAGATACCACATTATTTAAAATAACATTACATTTTTGTTTTATTCGTCTTAAAATTCTAGTACACTGCTTGAGATACTATTTGTTTCTTATCTGAACTATAAAGCTAGTTAGCAGTTAAGTGGAGATAATTTTTTTGAAAACTGGCAGTAAGTAAAAGTAGCATTATTTTCCTAGTATTAAGAATAGAAGATATACTTACTGATGCCACGTAACCGAATCAATCACTTCTCCACCAGCCTTCAGGAAACTAGAACAAAAATTCTATTATGCTCTCACTTCCTCATATAGATGTACAATGTTCACATAGGGGTTTTATTCCCTAGAAATGGCTTGTTATGATGTTAGATTCAGACAAACACAAAAACTACCTAATTCTGACAACAAATTTTTTCATAGGTGCCAGAATTCTTGGTATTCTAAGCCAATATTTCCTCTTTTAATAAACCATGTGGGCAGGCAGTAAATTGTGTAATAACAGGTGGTCTGTTGGGGATTATCCCCAGAAGATTTTTTTGTGTGGGGAAGTGAGAGATATCAGGGATTGAACCCAGGGGCCCTTAAAAACTGAGCCACACCCCCAACCTTTTTTATGTTTTATTTTGAGACAGGATCTCTCTAAGTTGCTTAGGACCTTACTAAGTTGCTGAGGCTGGCTTTGAACTTGTGATCCTCCTGCCTCAGCCTCCTGAGCTGTGGGGATTACAGACATGTGCCACCACACCTGGCTATTGTTAAGAAAAGTGGTTCTGCATTCTCTAGGTCTTACCTCCTTAGCATTTTAACTGTGTTTCCTCGAGGCTGACCCACATCAGGACCATAGAGTTTTGCATTTTTGAAAGTGGAATTTCTAAGAAGTTTGTGCAGCTCAATAAAATCTTCTCCTAACTGGAATCCATCAATGTAAATCCCAGACTTCTTCCAGAAACTGTTAGGTTCTGAAAGACAGCAATTGTCAAACTATTCACCTATCTAGACATTTTTCCTAGCTTTAAAAGCTAGAATTTGCTTTAAAAGCAAAAACACAGCAGCATATAAATGCAACAAACATTTTCCAAATTGCAAAAACACAATTCAAAGTGAAAAAAAGTAAAATCACAGTTATAAAAAAGATTTTTTCCATAAAAATAAAATGTTAATTGCATAAATGAAGTATGAGGAGGGTATTGAACAACTTGAAGTTAATAATATTAAACCAATGAATATTTGGAAAATAGTGTGTATCCAGTATTAAATAAGAAGAAAGAGGAAGAGGAGGAGGAGGAAAATTTGAGGCAGAGAGAAGAGATCAAATGCTTAGCACAATGCCTAACATGGAGCATGTGCTCACTATGTTACATTTCATTTTCCATTTTATAATCAGTTTCATTGGGTAATGCATAGAAAAGTACTATATTTTGAAAAAAATAGAACTAATCATTAACACTTTAGTTGAAAATTATAAGTTCCTTGCAAAAGAGTGAAGAAGGAGCCATTCAGGAGCTTGATATGGGTAATATTTTATGCTGGCAACTTTTAGTCATCTTGAGCAAGTAATGAAAATTGGGACAGGGTTGCTGAGATTAACTGACAAATGGAAAAACAGAGAAAGGAGGGGCGGGGGGAGTGAAAACAAATGGCCTACTTCTCAGTTTTGCTGAGTCCAGCCTGCCAAGCATAATAGGTCTAATAGACTCTGAAAATCTCAAGGGAACCTGGAGCTGGGAAGGTTGCTGGCTTTAATAGTTTGCCTCACCTCAAATATAGCATAAACTGGGACTAGTAATGTATTCTGGAATATATAAGACTTTTCTCCCATATATAGCTTCAAAAGTTGCATTGCCCACCCCTACCCCCCATACTGGAAATTGACCACAGTGGTGTACTAACACCGAGCTACTGAGCTACATCTCTTGTACTTTTTATTTTTTATTTTGAGACAGGATCTCACTAAGTTACCCAGGCTGGCCTCAAACTTGTGATTCTCCTGCCTCAGCCTCTCAAATAGCTGGAATTATAGACATGCATCATTGTGCCCAGCTCCCAAAAGTTGCATTGTTGAAAACCTGCAAGAATGTGCTAATATTCAAAAGAATGTCATAAATAGGAACAAATAATGCCAAAGGGGAATCTCCTTATTAAAAGTTTCCAGGGGTACTCACCATTGCCTAGTTCCCAAGAAATGTTGTAATTCTTGGAAGAGCAATAGTTCAGGAGCAACTGAGCATTAGAACTATTCCACCGCAAATCTGCTGTTCTTAGTAATGCATTTAGACCAAAGATCAAGTTCAGTCCTGAGCAATTTGCAAAACTATACAGCATATCCACTGAGCTTCCTAAAAGAAAAATATTATGGTTTAATGGTTAGATCAGCAACATAATGAAGAATACCTCCAGATCTGATCTTCATAATGAGTATTATTTGTTATCAAATTAAAGGAATTCCATTACCAATAAATGACTATAATTTTGTCTATGTTACAACAAAATTGGACAGGAAAATTGAAAAAAAAAATCTTACTTCATTTGCTTCAGCTGTTGGAAGTCCTTGGAAGATACAAAAAGTTCTGCTCTGGCAGTAAGGTTTTGCTCAAGTAACAGCAGGTGAATTGGGGACACCACAATTTATGACTCAATGCTCAATGCTCAATGTACACAGACTGGACCATTATCAGTTAGTATAAACCCCATTTTCATAATCTGAACATCTCTACTCAAACTGAATACAAAATATTTGGATACTTTAATTATATTTAAAACATTTTTAAAATTCCTGGATGACTTATTAATTTAAAATAAATACAGTTTTACATTAAAAAATGGCCTAGGGCTATAGGGCTATGGTTTCCAAATTATGTGTCAAGATGCCCTAAAGAGTCATAGCAAATCCATGGGTATGCTTCTAAGATGTAGCAAATAAAAGTACAGGGCACATAGTTTAGTTTTGATCTTCGATGAGTAATGAACAATTTTCATTACATGTCCCTTGTAATAGATAAAAATAATTCATGCTAAAAAAGAAAAAGAATTATTGTTACTTTTCCAAAATTCAAATCTAACCAGGCTATTCTATTCACAGGGGAATTGCAGAATCTCTAAGCTTACAAGGGGAAAACATCAACATAACAAAACATAATAAAAGTTATTACTATTAGGTTGTTTTGAACTAGCAATTGAATAATCAAAACTTAGGTATATTGCTGGGCACAGTAATACATGCACAAAATTCTAACTTCTCAGGAGACTGAGGCAAGAGGTTAACAAGTTCGAAACCAGCTTGGGCAACTTAGATTCTGTCTCAAGAACAAAAAAAGGGGATTGAGGATATAGTTCAATGGTAGAACATTTGCATGACATGTGCAAGGGTATTCTCTGTGGCTTAGGTATGCTGTTAAAAAATTAGAGTCATAAACGCTATAAGTTTGTGATTTTCTGTATTCTGCTTTTTTTTTTTTTACCCATTAGCTAGTTTATAAATCACCTTTTGAGAGTGGCAACAATTATGATGTGCATAAGTCCTCGGGATTTTCATGTATACTTCAAGTCATTTGTTATACAGCAATTCACTTTTGAACCCCCTAGTTAAAAAATCTCTTATCTATTTGGCAAATTTATACCCTTTCTCTTTAAAATGGGCACTGTGTTTGTTTTGTTTCTAAGTCTTTGGCCTGAATTACTTGGATAACTACAACAGTGAAATCCTAAATTTAAAATACTGCTGATAAAGGCTGCTGAGCAGGAACAACTCTGCAAGCTGTGTCACCTTTCTATCACTGTGGAGAAAACACATCCTAAAGGAGGAAATGCTTATTTTGGCTCAGATTCAGGGGTTTCAATCTGTAGTGAAGCAGAACATTGTGGTAGGTGTGGCAGAACAAAGGTGCCAGAAGGGAGGAAGAGAGGACAAAGGAAGAGAGAGAGAGAGAGAGAGAGAGAGAGAGAGAGAGAGAGAGAGAGAGAAAGGCAGCGGAGGGAGGAGTGGAAGAGATCAAGGGCAAGATGCACCCTTCAAAGGTCCACCTTAGTGATCCCAAATTCAACGAGGCCCTACCTTCTAAAGCTTACACCACCTCTCAGCCCCAACAGCTGGGGTCAAGCCTTCAACACACGAGACTTTGGGAGGTATTCCAGATCACAGTATTAATAGGTGTTGTGATATTTGCTGTGTTGCCCACTTCCACAGAACTGTGGTGCCAGACATTAGGGTTTGAGACGCTCTCATGTCCGGTAGCACAATGCTTTACTAGATCTTAGGGTCATAGTTTAAGACAACATGAAACTTGGAATTACTGAACCTACTACAAACCTTCATTCTCATTTTTTCTAGGAGGAAACCAAGATTCAAACAAGGTAAATTCTTTGCCCAATGTCAAAGAGACTATTTATTATAGAAGGGTGACTCAAATGTCTTACTTATATTGTGTGGGGCTGGGGATATAGCTCAGTTGGTAGGGTGCTTGTGTCGCATGAACAAGGCTCTGGGTTCAAACCCAGCCCCACAATAAATAAATAATAAAAATCATGTTGTAGAACGTTCCCTGGATCCGTACTATCATTTGAATCTTAAATGTATCTCAAAGGCTCCTCTGTTAAAGACTTGGTCTCCAGAGTGGTGCTATTAGGAGATGGGACGAAGTAGAAGGTCTTTAGGTCATTGGGTGCATTCTCTTTATAAAGGGCTAAGGAAAATATTAAGAGATCTTCCTGGTTCTTGTACCTACCATGCAAATCTAAAGAATGCAGACTTCTTGATGAGTTTGACTCACTCAGAGGAACTCAGAGACATTCACTTATCTCAAGGCAAACACTCCTTCCCTTCTGGGATCTGGCCAGCCCTTGGGGAGATGAAGTGTCCTTGAGGGGATCACTAGATCATGCAGGCTGTTATAAAGGAGATTTCTTCATTCTAACTTGTATTTAAAAAGCCCCACTTGGAATAAGACTTCAGGCCAACTATTACTATAGTTGGGGCTATGTACAACTGCTCTGGGGTTCTCCAGCTACATGACTTCAAGTGTTGGTGTTTCCCCAATATGATGATATATTTTCTTCTCTTTCTCTCTTACCTTTCATGTTATTGCTAAAATAAATGCTATCTTGCATAAAGAGAGTGTCTTTATTAATTATTAGATCTGACCTGCCAAATTTGGGAGCTGCAAACACACATAACACTTTAACATTACATCTTGAAGGGAGCTGTGAGACCCCAGTCTCTTCCTCTTTCTCTTTTTTACTTCCTGGCCATGAGGTAAACAATTTTGCTCTACCACAAATTCCTTGACATTGCCATAGGCACCCCCACCAGAAACCTGAAAGCAATGTGTCCACCTAATCAGGGACTGGAACCCTGAGTCAAAATAAAGCTTTCCTCTTTATAAGTTAGTTTTCTCAGATATTTTTTACAGGAATTGCAAGACCTAAGACCCAGGTCCAGCTCTCCCACCTATAGACTATAGTTTGATTGGGGCAATATCTTTATCCAACAGAACCTCTTGCTGTGGATTGACAGTCCTGGAACAAGCACCATCTCATGCCTGCCTGATAAAACCAAGATTGAAGAAACACATGTGAAAATTGTTCTTAAATCATAAAATACCCTTATAGGTATAAAGTACACTATTGCCTAGCCTCCAAAGATTATGGCATTTCAAAAAGCCTGAACTTCTTGCATTTTAGAGAATTTATCCAATTCCTACTCTATCCTCTCACTATTTCTTCATTCTTCTAAATGAACTTGGAATTTAGGTGGTGTGAAATTTTATTATACATCTCCCTATAACATAATGAACAGTTACATATTCTAGATCAAAGTCTATATTTCTGGATTCAAATTCATTCTTCAAATAAAAAGGAAAAAGAGAAAACACCCAGCTCATTTCCTCCCCCAAATAGAAAATACAGTAAGAAAACTCACAACTAATTATCTTATTATCAATTATTTTCTAAACTCTTATCTCTTACTATATGGGAGAGTGGAAAAATCCCTGGGATGAAGATAACCTAAAAGACACTTAAAAAAAAAAAGTTGAACTGACACTTTCCCTTGCAGTGTACCACATAAGTTCACAGGAAGGCGTCTAACATCCAGCATGGGAGGAGGCGTTGGGGTGGAGGAGTGATGAGGAAGAGAGGCGGAGAAAAAGGAAAGCAATGCATGAGATCATAAGTATGATGAGTGTAATAATTTTTTCTGTGGTCACACCTAGAATTACATCTGTAATGCTGCTGCTTTTTCCTGCCCAAACAGGTTTCCAGTGTGAGTCTATATTATATCATAATGTTTTCAACATCTTCTACTTATATAGAACACACAATCTGAGACCACCTGTGTTAGAAAACTTACCTGTATCTTTTAGGACATCTATCTTAGGATGTAGGCCACTAACCAAACAATTAACACACCCTTGCCACAACATACTGGCACTATCCCTTCTATTGCATGATGTCCCTCAAGCCACTAACCATTCCCAATCCAAGCCATGGATCCAGAACAATGTGTGGAAACACTTATTGACTTCTAAGATATTTGTCATTATAATGAGTAGCTGCCCAGATTAAACATGGTAGGTTTCTATCTATGTTTCCATGACATGAAGACTAAAATTGAGAATTTCAAAAAGAGACCAAATATTTCTCAATGCAAATGGAATATCTGTATTGGTTATCCATTTTAGTATTGCCAGCATGATGGCTGGAGTTATGCTAACCCAGTTGCATAGTTAGCAAAGGAAGTATATTCAGTTGCTATAGGAACTATAAAGGTCCAAGTACCAAGACAGGTAAAGATGTTAGATACCTAACACCTTGATAAGAACAAGATCATGGGAGTGAAGGAAGCTTTTTTAGTAAAATGCTTAATATGACTCCCCTGCAATTGGGAATCCAAATTACCTTATACCATGGGATCTTCTTCTAGCAGGCTTATATCGTGATTTATTACAAATGATACCTTACCAAGAGGATTGCAAATTCAAGACCAGCCTTAGTGAGGTCCTAAGCAACTTAGTGAGACCCTGTCTTAAAGTAAAAAATAAAAAGGGCTGGGAATGTATCTCAGTAATCAAGTGCCTCTGGATTCAATCCACAGTATTCCCCCTAAACAAACAAACAACAACAACAAAAAAGAGGACTTACTACTGTAGATTTCTGGTAGTTTATTATTCCTTTAATGGTACCCGAGATAGCTCTGCTTTGTGTTGAATTCAACAACAAATCATGCTTATTAAAATTTCAGAGTAGTTTCCCCTCCTCTTAAGAACACACAAAAATGTTTAGAGAACACTAGCTATTAGCACATAAGCTATTTTCTGAGATGTGTGTGTGTGTATGTGTATGTATGTGTGTATTTAAATGTAGTACACAGTAAATCTGACAAATAATCTATTTTAAGTAAGGTACAGGCATACCTTGAAGATATTGAGCATTTGGTTCTGGATTACTGCAATAAAGCAAATATCACAATAAAGTGAGTCACACACATTTTTGGGGTCTCCCAGTACATATAGAAGTTATGTGTATGCTATGCTGTAGTCTATTAAGTGTGAAATAGTATTAAAATGTACATACTTTAATTAAAAATGCTTTAATTTGGGGCTGGGGTTGTAGTTCAGTAGTAGAGTGCTTGCCTAGCACATGAGGCACTGGGTTCGATCCTCAGCACCACATTAAAAAAAAAAAAAAGAATAAAATAGAGGTATGATGTTCATCTACAACTAAAAATATTCTAAAAAATAATTTATTGTTAAAAATGCTAATGACCATCTGAGCCAACAGCAAGTCCTTTTTGCAGGTGGAGGATTTACATTGATGTTGATGGCTGCTAACTGGTCAGGGCGGTGGTTGCTGAAAGCTGGGGTGGTTGTGACAATTCCTTAAACTAAAACAAAAATGAAGGCTGCCATATCGATTAACTCTTTTTACATAAAAAATTTATCTGAGACACACAATGTTGTTTGATAGCATTTTACCCAGGGAGGACCCTCTTTCAGGACTGAAGTCAATCCTCTCTCACCCTGCTGATTTCATGTGTGTGTTACTAGAAGTTAAACCCAGGAGCTCTCAACCACAGAGCTACATTCCTGCCCCTTTTTATATTTTTATTTTTGAGAAAGGGTCTCAATTAGTTGCTGAGGCTGATCTTGAACTTATGATCCTTCTGCCTCAGCCTCCCAAATTGCTGGAGTTACCAGTATGTGCTACCAGCCACCCTACCTGGCTCCTGCTGCCTTTTAAATCAAGTTAATGTAATATTCTAAATCCTTTGTTCAACACAATGTTAACAGCATCATCTTTAGTAAGACTAAGATTTCATCTTAAGAAATCACTTTCTTTTGCTCATAAGAAATAATTCTTTATTTGTTGAAGTTTTATTATGAGATCACAGAAATCACATCACATTTCCTGACTCTACTTCTAATTCTTTTCACCACATTGGCAGTTACTTCCTCCACTGAAATCTTGAACCCCTCAAAGTCATCCATGAAGTTTGAAATAGACTTCTTTCAAACTCCTATTATGTTGCTATTTTGACTTCCTTCCATGAATCATGAATATTCGTAATGGTATCTTGAATGGATGTTATATTAGCAAGCATGAAAACATGAATCTCATTATGTATACATCCACATCACAGCTCTTGACCAGGTGAAGTCTGTCACATCAATTGACTCTTTCTTGCATGAAAAATTTATTTGAGACACACAATGTTGTTTGATAGCACTATGAGTGACCAAGTGCATTGTCAATGAGCCATAATATTTTAGGAGAAATCTCTTTTTTTTTTTTTTTTGTGGCTCTGGGGATTGAACCCATAGGTGCTATACTACTGAGATACATCCTCAGCCCTTCTTTATGCTTTATTTTAAGACAGAGTCTAGCAAAGTTGCCTAGGCTTGCCTTGAACATGTGATTCTCCTGCCTAAGCCCCCCAAATAGCTGGGATTACAGGTGTGCACTATCACACTCAGTAAGAAAAATCTTTTTTTCTTGAGCAATAGGTCAAGCAGTAGCACTTATGTTGAGCTATTTCACTTATAGAGCATAAGCAAGATAGATTTAGTATAATTCTTCAGGGGCCTAGGATTTTGTGAAATAGTGAATGAGCCTTGGCTTCACCTTAAAGTCACTTTTTGTATCACTCTCCTTCAAGAGAGCCATGCTCCTCTGAAGTTTTGAAGCCAACCATTGACTTTTCCTCTCTAGCTATGAAAGTCCTAGATGACTATTTTCTTTAAGTATAGAGGGCTCTTTTGTCCACAATGAAAACCTGAGGTTTAGCAAAGCCACCTTCATCAATGATCTTAGGCAGATATTCTGGATAACTTGCTGAAGCTTCTATCAGCATTTACTGATCATTGTGCACTTTAATGCTATGGAGATGCTTCTTTCCTTGAATCTCATTAATTAATTTCTGCTAGATTCAAATTTTTTTTTTGTCTGCAGCTCCCTCAGTCCTCTCAGCCTTCTCAAAACTGAAGAGAGTTCAGGCTGGATTAGGCTTTGGCACAAGGGACTGTTATGGCTGGTTTGATCTACCCACACTGCTAAACTATCCATTTCTTCATATCAGCAATAAAGGTGTTTAGCTTTCTTATCATTTGTGTGTGCACTGGAATAGAACTTTCAATTTACAACAGTAAGTTTTCCATTGCATTCAGAATTTGGCTGCTTTCATCCTAGCTCAGCTTTGACCTTTCTCACTAAGCTTGATCATTTCTAGTTTTGGTTTAAAGTAGGAGATGCATGGCTTTATTTTCACTTGAACATTTAGAGGATTCTGTAAAGTTATTATGGCCTTATTTAAACATAGTTGTGTTTCAGAGAATAGGGAGGCCTGAGCTGAGGGAGAGAGATGGGGGAACAGCAAGTCAGCAGAACAGTCAAAATATACACAACACTTATCAATTAACTTTGCTATCTTAAATGGGTATGGTTTATGGCACCCTAAAACAATTAAAATACTAACATCACTGATCACAGATCACCATAGCAAGAATAATAAAAGCTTTAAAACATTTCCAGTTTACCAAAATGTGACACAGAGATATTAAATCAGCATGTGCTATTGAAACAATGATGCCAATAGACTTGCTTGATGCAGGATTGTCACAAACCTTCACTTTTTTTTAAAGTTAACATTTGTGGAGGGCAATAAAATATGACTATGATTTTAAGAAATGCTAACTAACCAAATAAAGTTATGATAATATATATTTTTAAAAGCCAAAAGAAGACAGTTTAGAATATCTGAGCACATGCTCATCTTGAGAGTTAGAGTGACATCAGAAAACATCAATTTCAGATAAAAATACATTGCATAGTTAAAGATAGCTTGTTTCATTTGCTTTAAAGTCCTATGTGGTAATGTTGTCCTCTTTTGAAGACTAAAAAGAAGTGTTTCAATGAATGGAAATAAATTCCTGCTTAGATGAGAAAATAGCTTAGTGGCCAACACTGGTACAAGCCAGGATTGCCTGCCTAATGATGTATATCACCTCTTCCCATGGACTGAATCTCCCTTATCTGAAATGCCTGGGACCAAGTGTTTCAAATTTTAGAGTTTTCTGGATTTTGGAATATTCACATAGGCTTTACCAGTTGAGAATGCTTAATCTGATTGATATTCAAAAATTTTTGGATTTTGGAGGAGTTTGAAGTCTGCATTTTCAGATTAGAGATTGTCAATCTATAGGAGTTACTTCTGGGAAGGGAAACAGTTGAACAAGTTGTGAATGATTTTCACATTTTATATGAGGAATATATCCAGGTCTTCCTGACTCCTTAGTTCTTTTTTTTTTTTGAGGGAGTAGGGGGATTGAACTCAGGGGCACTTGACCGCTGAGTCACATCCCCAGCCCTATTTTGTATTTTATTTAGAGACAGAGTCTCACTGAGTTGCTTAGCGCCTCACTTTTGCTGAGGCTGGCTTTGAACTTGTGATCCTCCTGCCTCAGACTCCCAAGCCACTGGGATTACATGAGTATGCACTGTGCCTATCTCCCTAGCTCTTGAGAGCAGTAAAAGTCATTCATTATTAGTTCATGAATCTTTGATTTCTAAACCTCACTCTGTGGCTAGTAGGCAAAGTCAGATAAAAAGAAAAAAGCCAGAAATAAAGATTTGGGTTCAAGATTTCCCATTAACTCTTCTTTTTTCTTTTTGGTGCTGGTTATTGAAACTGGGGCCTTATACACGTTAAATGTGTGCTTCACCACTGAGCTACACTCCCAGCCCCAGCCCCTCCCATGAACTTTTGATGGCATTTAAATATTGTGTAGCTTTCACAACTGCTGTGGGGCTTACTAGACTCAAACCCAAATTTAACCTAACCAAATACTTTTGTGGCCAGTACACCTGCCAGGAGCCTGTTGTTCCTTACTTGAGTAGGTGCTGCTCTTGAACTTTTTCTGATATTGTTCTCTGAGTAGCAGCTGCTCCTGGAAGGGCCATTCCAACTGTAACCTTTTCTCCACATCAGAAAGGAGCAATCCAGATTTGCAAATATCTGTGTGTGGAAAAGAGAATTAGAGAATGTGTGTTTGTTGTAATAAGGTTGAAATCCTACACACGTTTAGTTAGCTATTACATGACTAAAGCAGCATAATTAAGTTTCAGGTTATTGGGTAAGAGATCAGAGAACAATATGTGCCAAATTTGCCAGCTTATCACCCACCACACACACACACACACACAAACCTGGAAGAAGAATGTTCCTAAGAAACACTGGACATACACTGGTCATAGAATACTGGATATGGCTTCAAGTTATTTAAATAATTCAAAAGGTAGCTCAGAAGTGTGAAATTACCAGGGGACCCTAACAGAAAACCTAGTTCAGTTCTGTTAAGGTTCACTTTAAAATATATAGTAGATATTTATTATACACGGCCTCTATCTACTTCATAGTGATTTCTTCTTGCTATAATGAAGACAGGCCTGGCCAGGCGCGGTGGTTCATGCCTGTAATCCCAGCAGCTCAGGAGGCTGAGGCAGGAGGATCAGGAGTTCAAAGCCAGCCTCAGAAAAATCGACATGCTAGGCAACTCAGTAAGATCCTGTCTCTAAATAAAATGCAAAATAGAGCTGGAGATGTGGTTCAGTGGTTGAGTGCCCCTGAATTCAATCTCTGGTACCCACCCACCCCCCACCAAAAAATGAAGGTAGAGATTATTGACTTTCCCCCCCTCTACATTTGATACCATCCAAGCTTCTGGGACCACAACCCATGTACTTGGAAAACCTTGCTACTAGGCTGGGGACCCTGTGTTTCTTTATCACAAGGCAGCAGGGCCTCTAGGTGCTTGCTGCCAGGGCGTTTGACTGGCCAACCACTTCCTTTCTGGGAACCTGCACATTGTGACTTGCTGGCAACTGGGCCTCCTCTGTCCCTGCACTCATAAAGGATGTTTCAGAGGAACTGGGATAATCCCAGTGACAACCCTCCCCCCAAGATAAAAAAAAAAAAAAAAAAAAAACTGGTGACAAAAGGACAGTTTCCTGCCTAAAAAGGTTTAGAGCTTTGACTGCTGGAAAGGGCCAAATCCAAAGGATTCTAAAACTCATTATTCAAAGAGAACCCCCTGCCTTTCTTTTATTTTTTTCTAATTACCACTCACTTAATTTTGGTCCAATGTCCGATTAAATGTTCTAACTACTTCCTAGTTGAAGAAAATAAACAAAAGGAAAATATGTAATACATAAAATAATTAAATATTACTCATTAATATTGGTATTAGATACACATTATCATAATTTGTTGATGTATATGATATATTTATCAATTGCTCAGACATCGATTTAACTTCCATTTGACATCTAGTGGCACTTCTGAAAGACCCAGGACAATCCTCAACACTCCATTGGGCAGGTTTCTCAGGTGAAGCGACACACTTCTTTTTTTTTTTTTTAAACTTATTTATTTATTTAATTAGGTATTTATGACAGCAGAATGCATTTTGATTCATTGTACACAATTGCAGCACAATTTTACATTTCTATGGTTGTAAATGATGTAGCGTTGCACCGTATGTACAGTAGCCACACACTTGTAATATCAGAATCACTTAACTAGTTCGCTAAACTCAGGCTCTAAGGCTGGAGCCTGGAGATCCAAATATTCAGATTCATAGCAAGTGATATGAACAGCCAATAATGGTTGAGAACCATTGCCCAGGAAATCAAGTTTTTTGAAACCCATTTGTAGAAGCAGAGTGTATCTCTATGCCCCTTGTTAGATCTTCCTTCCACATTCTATTTCCAGAATAAATGTGCTAAATTTTAAAAAAAAATCTATTGCTGTGTGGATATATTCAGCTGGAAATATCCTCTTCAGTTGTCACCTTTTTGCCCAAGCAGCCCTGTCCTTTGGCTACAACCCTTGTCCTATTAATAGCACAACTCCCTCTCAGTTATGCTTAGCAAACCTTGTCTGTAAGGTTCCACAGTCATGAAAAGATCAGATGAGGAAACCTGTCCATAGCTTGCTCCTGTCATTTAGGCACCTCCACAGATCAGTTGGGGTCCTTAATCTCTTGTGAATTTATAATATGTGAGCAATTACACTTTTCTCCCAGCATTCTCATGATAGACACAAGTTAATTAAAATATAGAATCTTTAAAAAGTTTCACCCTGGTTGACTTCAGATTGCCAGTAACTTCTTTCTTCAAAGGTTGGTTCCTTCTTGGGATCAAAAATTAGGAAGTCTGTCTTGGTGCCACCAAATCTCAAGTATGCAGGAGACAAACCTCTGGCCAAAGTACGAAGCTTTGGAGAACTGTTATGAAGACAAGCAAGAAAGTATAATTATTTTTTCCAACACAACCTAGTCAAATGTTTTTACTTCATTTTCTTTTGAAAGACTTATTTCCTGACTTCTAACTTGGTAACTTGCCTCAGGGATAGAGAGCAGTGGATACATTTAGGACATATTTATACATAGAAATCATAAGTTTAGTTATTAATTCAATGTTGAGGAGGAGGCAAGGGTTTATCTTGGGAAATGAGTTGGAAGATGGTAATATCATTTGTTGAGATAAAGAATTGGTAATAGATTGGTGATAAGGATGAAGGAGAAAAAAGAGAGAAGGTTTAGTTTTGTAGAATTTGAGATGATGAAGTAACACCAAAAATCTTATTTCCATCTAGCCCTTGACCAAGTGTGTCTGGAATTCAAGCGACACATCTAGGCTAGGGATATAGATTGGGGAGTATAAAGATCAGTGACTAGTAATCCCTAGTGCACAGGTCCCAAGACATGGCCTTAAAACCAATGTGAGGAACCTCCTCTGAGAGAGTCACTCAAGACTGACACCATTACTGCCTTTAGCTAGGCATTGACTCTAGCTCTTGGTATTGTGATTATTTGGTGATAGAAAAACTCATTTAGATTCATGTAGCTAATATCTATAAGCAATTGAGATTTGACAAGAGATTGGTCCTCTTTGGGAAATGGAAGGAAAAACTAGCATCTGGGAAAGGAGCCCAGGCATTGAAAGATAGTCTGGGTCAGATACCTAAATGCCAGAGCTGGTGCACAGAGGTTCGAACTATATCACCTTGGGGAGCTCTTCGCTACATCTCCCTGCCTTATTTCCTTCACAGCATTCACCACTCTCTCAAATCAGCCTCATGTATTTCCTTGGTTTCCTATCTAGCCCAGCCTCACTTCTGATGCAAGCTCCCTGACAGCAGGGGACCTTGTTTGTCTGGTTTATCAGACTCTCTCCAGTACTTAGACAAATGTCTGGCACACAGCTGCTACTTAATAAATATGTGGTAAGTGAAGGAACAAGGGAGGCTAGTCTGATGAAAGAGGAAGGAGGCCAAACAAAGATTATATTCTGAACAAAATGAAATTAAAACCCAATGCTTTGGCTGTTGCTACATAAAGGAAATCACATGTTTCAAAGTTTTGGTATTAAGTCTTCTTTGCACTGGAATATTTCCATGTTTTGAGAATACAATATTGATGCCTTCTGACAAAAAACATATTTAATACAGCTGCAGAACTTTTCCATAAAAACAAAATTGATCAAAGGTACAGTATTTCAATCATATGTAGAAAAAAGGAAAGGGAAAAATAGCTACTACTACAATGATATGGAAATAATGAAAGAATATATAAAAGCAGCTGCAGCTATTTCGTTTCCAGAGCAGTTTGTTAGGGGGAAAACCCAAGAGTCTGCAGTTGTTTTTATTTTAGCTTTTGTGCAAATATAAGTTATATATCTTTGACACAAAGAGCAGAGATAGTTTATTAATATGCACCAAACATTAAGCAATATTTTTCCATTTCCAGATTTAGGGACCACACTGTAGATTCCAAAGAGAGAAAATATAGTTGGAACAAGTCAGATTTGGGAGTTTTATCAGGAAGAACAACGGCACAGGATTTGAGATTACTATCACAAGAGGAGTTTGGGTGATAAATCAAGAAGGACTATGCCAGGTGCTGTGGTGCATGCCTGTAATCCCAGATACTGGGGAGGCTGAAGCAGGAGCCAGTTACTTAGTGAGGCCCTAAGCAACTTAGTGAGAACCTGCCTCAAATAAAAAACAAACAAACAAAAAGGGCTGGGGATGTGATTCTGTGATTCAGGTCCTGGGTTCCGTCCCTGGTACACATACACACACACACACACAAAAAAAAAAAAAAAAAAAAAGTAAAAAAGAAGCCCAAATCAGGGGCTGGGGTTGTGGTTCAGCAGTAGAATGCTCGCCTTGCATGTTGCAAGACCCTGGGTTCGATCCTCAGCACCACATAAAAATAAATAAATAAAATAAAGGTATTGTATCCAACTACAACTAAAAATAAATAAATAAATATTTTAAAAAAGAAGCCCAAATCAAATATGGAAGAAGTAGAGAGAGGAGGAAATTGTTCAGTGGAGGTACTTCAAAAAAAAAAAAAAAAGAAAGAAAGAAAAAGAAAAAAAATTATGATGGGAACTTACTTACTTTTACCATAGAATAAAGGGGCTGAGAGGAGATGGAGCTGAGAAATCTGAATTGAAGTTTCTGGATGTTGGAAGATCACTAGTGATGAAGAGCATTGAGGTGTGCTCATGGAATTCACTAGATGAAGTGGTGTGAAACAGTGTGTGCTGCCAGGCCAGCTCTCAGGAAAGTGCCCTGATTTTCACTGTTTGCAGTTTCCACCATGATGTTTATATCACAGTGATGTAAAAATCCCCACCATTTCAAGACAGCAGTATGATGTCACTGAATGCAGAGTTGAGAAGAAATGAACTCATTTTGTGAGCTGATACAAGCTGCTTACCACACTGAATGAAGAGTATCAAATAATGTGTAGGGTGAAGAAATCAAGGGAGAAGTGTATTCAGATGGATTTAAAGGCATCCAGGATGATGACGGGACTTGATGTTAGAGAGGAAGCTGGGAGATCAGTGCCAGTCTTTAATCAATAAGGAGAAATAAGAGGGGAGCAGAGTGTAATGACAAGGAGCATTGCATGAGAACTAGTACCTCACACTGGTGTCATGACAATCATCTCTACTATGTGTCAGCTTAGTTCAAGCTGAGTGTTTTAAGCATGTTGCATAGATTTTTTTTCACTTAGTCTCAAAATAACCCAATGAGGTGAGTGCCATTATTATCCTTATTTTGTAGATATAGAACCTGAACAAGAGGAAATGAAGTTAACTTGTCCAAGGGAGTAAGTCAAAAGGAATTTGAACTACAGCAGTCTGCGTTCAAACGAGTGGGCTGTTATCTAGAAGCTGTGTGGGGGAACAGGAAAAGGACTGGAGTGTGGGAGAACGTGCAACCTGAATTCTAAAGGGTTACAGGGGAAGAGAATGTCTTCAGGGAAGTGCCATGTTTTTAGTTGGGAAAGGGGGTGGAGGGAATATTCTGAGGACAGAAAGGGGTCACTGTGCAAAGGAACACAGTAGAAAGGTTCAGGAAGGAGGGGAACACTAAGAGCTCACTCAGGGGGACAGCGCTTCTCAGGGATCAGAACTGTCATTGTTCTTAGATCTGTCTCTTTTTCCATAGTCATTTCCACCAGCAATTGGCACATGGAGGATCTGTGGCTCTTTCTACATCAGTTATAAAAACGTGCATTTCATGGTGATAAGTATTTTTTCCAAATATGAAAAAGCAACTTTGTTAATGATGGGGGAATCTAATTGTTTTTATTTTGATTCATTTTTTTGATACCAGCGATTAATCTGGGAGTGCTTAACCATTGAGCCACATCCCCAGCCCTTTTTTAAAATATTTTGTTTAGAAACAGGGTCTCACTGAGTTGCTTAGTGCCTTGCTAAGGTGCTAAGGGTGGCTTTGAACTCAGAATCCTCCTGTCTCAGCCTCTGGAGCCACTGGAATTACAGGTGTGGACAACCATGCCTGGCAGAAATCTAATTGTTGAAAGTTATTATTAATGAATATTTATTAAACTGGCAAAAAACAAAAAAGATGAACTTTGATGAAGAAAAATAACAGATTACTATGACAAGCAAGCACACCTGCAATGTTAATATTATTCCTATTCCACAGCACTTTTGTTTTGTAATACTTATGATTTCTTATGAAGCACAGTACTCAGCTATGTATTGTTTTATCTTGCATGAGGGAATTATGCTTCTGCATGTGTCTTGACTCAAATGTAAGCACTCTCTAATACAGTAGCCACTTTACATATGTTAGCAGTCTAAATTGAGAAGTGCTGTAAGCATATAAAATGCAGATTTTGAAGATGTGGTTTGAGAAAAGAAATGTCAAATACCTCATTAATAATTTTATATCAATTACAGTTATGATGTTAAAAATAATCAAATTAATAACATAATTATTAAAATTAATTTCACCTATTTCTTTTTACTTCATTTATTTTTGTCTTTTCCTTTTTTTTTTTGGAACTGGGGAATCAAACCCAAGGCATTTCATATGCGAGGCAAGTGTTTTACAACGCAGCTATATCCCAGACCTCTTCTTACTTTTTAAAATATGACTACTAGAAAATTTAAAATTCCATAAATGCCTTGCAACACGAAGCTCACATGAGATTTCTATTCCACATACTATTTCTAGGGCCAGGTCCTTTTTGGAGTTCTGCGCCAAGTCAGGCTGAGGAAATATTCTGGTTTGTTGATTAATTGCCTCTGGGAGGAGAAATTACACCTACTGTTTTTCAATTCTAAATTGTTTCTATTTTTAGCTTTTTGGTTTTATGTATTAGAACACAGATGAACCTGTTTGCCATCGTGGGAAGCCAGAACTGCAACATCTGATGAAATTTACTTAGTTCTGCTTAGAAGTTTTTCAGTCCTGATTCCCCAGCATCTTTGAGTCAGTGCTTCTTTTCCATCTCTCAATTTGTTTCTGGATAATCTTTTTCTAACATGTTCTGTCCCATTTCCTTTAAAAAATAAAAATTGCTTTGCTTTCTTTTTGTGTACTGTTGTCTCTGTGATCAAAGTCTACTTTCAAACTCCGCTTTCATTTGCTATCTGACGGACAATGGCCAAATTATTTAATCTCCCCGAATCAGAAATTCTTCACTCTTGAAATGGGAATGATAATCGTACTCATCTCATAGTGCTGCAGCAAAGACTAAATGAATTCAGATTAGGAAGGGCCTAGAACAGGGCCTAGGAAACTGACCAGTGCTCAGGAGGGGTCAGCTCTTTGTACTGTCCTCCTTCCTTACTTAGTTTTCAGCTGTTCAACTGTTGCAAGTCTTGCCCATGCATCTTTACTTTTAAGGAATTGGGATAAAATAACAACCAGCTCACCCTTCTCTACAACTGTAAACAGACAATAAGTTTAGTGTCACCTTCTGAGATGACTGTCCGCCACCCCAGGCCCTATGCTAACCACCCTGGGGAGATTTAGCAGTGAAGATTGAGCTCAGGAGAAGGCGCTCCGGCCTCTACTAATCAGCTGAGAACAGTGCATGCAGATGAGTAACCTGGAAAGAAGCTTGTATGGAGAGGAATTGTTTTATAAATACGCACAAACACATCCCAAAATCAAAAGGTAAAACAAAACATAAAAACACCAAACTAGGTTGTTTCTTGGATTTTTCATTATCCTCCAACAAAAAAGGATTGGGGTAAGAAGGAAGAAAGAGTGCTATGGGAAGCTAAGAGATGTGTTAAGAAGAGTAAAGGTATCACTCTTACTAAATTGTAACCTGGAAGTTCTGTGTTCGGGGTGGAAATGCTAGTTCACTGGGGTGAACTTGCCTGCAGAGTGTTTGACCCTGGATCCTAAAAGTTATACCATAAGTTTTTTCTTTTGGACCTGTTTCTCCAAAGGGGATCCCCACCTGTCCATTCCTGGAGAGGGAGCGTGGTATCTGCTAGCTGTGGCAGAAGAGGACTTCAGTCCTCACATTTAAGTAAGTGGACACCTACTTCATCATGTTTTCAGTGAGCTCCCCCATCCCCCTGTCAGGCTTGGGGTCCTCAGATCCAGAGGCCTGTGTTCAGCATTTCTCCAGAGTATTCTTCCCATCCTCCATCCAGCTGCAGCCAGGTGTCAACTTTCTATTCTTAAGGGGAAGGGCAAAAAGTGGGGCCCCTCCTCCCCACAAAGGGGAAAAGAGACACAGAAAACTGCTGAATAGGCTAAGCGAACACTATTTCCCAGGAAGAAACAAGGAACTTAAATACTCCAAGTCAAACATTGTGCCAATTACTTATCATATTATCAAATTTTCATAATAATTCTATGAGGCAGGCTCGAGAAAATCTATTCTACAGATAAAGAAGCAAAGACTTGGAGTGGCCAAGCTGCCCATAAAAACCGAGTCTCCTTGTTTTACACAGTTGGAAGTCAAGACAAGGTGTTCTGCCTGTCAATCTTTTAACCACTAACTAGACCACCTGTGAAATTAGCAATGGCCTAACAGTGTGGGCTCAGGAAGGGAAAATCTAGGCCTTTGACAATGGTGAGATGATGGACTGGTCAAGATGTGGTCATCTCTGGAAGCTCCTATGGCCTAGATGACCTAGGACTGTCCTTGTAGCTGTTCATCTTGTGATCAGACTGAGGCAAAAGCAGTAAACCTGCAACAGGTGTATTTCCACAGGTGAGGAGGAAATAAACAAACAAACCATTCACAACTGTTAAAGCAGCACCACATTTTGCAGTTTCATTTTGGAGAGACATCCTTTTATTAGGGCTCTGAGTCGCTGCAGTAGTCTCTGAGGACTCACTTATCTAACATTTAAATTTTTAAAAGAAATAAGTAACACATATTCTTCTCCTTTGAGGTCTTTTCCGTCTGATTTTTTTAAAATTTATTTTTTAAAAACAAAATCGTCCTAACAGTTTTTAAAGGACCACAAAACCTGATCCATGAGCTTATTATTTATTTATTTATTTTTTGTATACTGCACAGAAAATTCAAACAGCCCTCCAGGGTCACTTGTCTCTGTCCCCTCCAGCTAGCGGGGGTGCTAAGGCAGGTGGGTAGTTTCTTTTCCAAAATTTTCCATAATACTTGTGCTTGGTTGGCGTTCAGCCAACACGTGCTGAATGAATGAAGTAAAAATGCGAAAGCTGTCTGCAACCGGCTGAAGAGGGTGTGTGTGTGTGTCGTGGGGGAGGGTGTTCTCAAGACCAAATGTAAAGTTGCTTCACCGCAGAAGAGAGGAGAGTGGCCGGCCCGACTGGCGGGTGTGTCGGGAGGCCAGGAGAGGGGACAGGACCAGGAGGCTGGCGCTTACCCCAGGAAGGTGAGGAACCGCGGGTCGGTGGCCAGGTTGGCGTCGATGGTGAAGGACAGGAACGCGGGACTCACCAGGTGCAGTGGCCGCTCAGTGGAAAAGTCCAGCTCCACAATGTCCTTGGCCTGCCAGGGTCCCGCCAGGGCGCCCTGGGAGAGAGGACCGAGCGGCCCCAGGAGCAGCAGGAGCAGCCCCTGCTCGGAGCGCAGCGGCATCTCGGGCTCACCTGGGTGCTCCACCCGCAAGCGGCTGCGCAGCGAGAGTCGACAGCTCGCCCACTTCCTCCCGCCTGGCCACCGCACCCTTTTCTTCTTTTCTCCACCGTCTCACGCCCTCCCCCCTCCCACTGCGCCCTACATCCCTCCCACTCCTCCCCTGCATCCCTCCCACTGCTCCCTCTTCTCTCCGCCCTGCCTTCCCCGGTCACTCCCATTTCCTTGCAGGCTCTCCCCTCGGTGGCGGTCACGTCCACTTACGAAATCACCCACACTCATCCTGAAGGGTGCGCAGATGGCTAGGATCCAAGCGCCTAGATGGCTAGGAGGGAGCGCCCGGGAAGGAGTGCTGAGCATCTGGAGCTGAGCTCCCTTAGGGACAATATTCTGCGCCCTGTAGGGGAAACAGGGTCGTTTCCCTCTTCCAGGTCCCATCCAGATGGCGCTACTTCTTCTGAACGAACCTTCAGTTGAGCATTCGTCATTTTCCCTCCCATTTGGTTTAAACACAGGCTTGTCACTTGAGCTTACCAAATAGGATTAACCCTGTGTTCTCGGGCCAGGAAGCTATTTCTCAGGTATCTTAAGTTTTGCTTGAAAAACCTGACCAAGTTTGCTTTGGCTAAACTGTACCCAGAAAGAGATCAACTCTCAACAATTCTTTATCAACTTAGGTAAATAGTATTTAGTGAAGTCTTAGAGATCCACTAAATACTACTACTACTAATAATAGTAATTATGATTATTTATTATTAGTAGTATAATTATAATTTCTTATTATTATTATTGGCTCAGAGATCTGAAACGGAGGAAAGAAGCCCCCATATAATTGTGATGTACTGACTACCCCTTGGATTTGGAGACTATGCCAAATTTCCCCTCTATGCATATATCTTTCGATTTTATCCAAACTTTCTTTAGTTTTCCTTTGATGTTTATGTTGATATATAATTATAGCAAGCAACAAGCACTTAGTGCTTACTATATGCCTGATTGTGGGAGAGGTGCTTTACCTGTTGTACCTCTCATTCTCACAACCTTGCTACAAGCACATTTTTTTTCTCATTTTACACATGAGGCCTCAAGCTCTGAGACAGCAACTTGTCCAAGTGTCAGAGCTGAGATGTGAATGTAGTTACACACCCTGGATGACAGTAGCCTATCTGCTGAAATGTAATTTCCTCAAGGAAGCTCTCCCTGAGTCTTCAGGCAGCTGGAGCCCCCCCATAATACTTTCTTATAGCATACTGAGCTTTTGAGAACCTACCAATTTGTTAGTACTGTGATTTTGCTCAGCATTGACCTCATCTACTGGGTTATAAACTCCTTGAAGGCAAAGTTAAGGATTGTCTTGTCTACTGTGCTAGCCACAGTCCCTGCATGGCACCCTGCTTGGCACTTTGTAAGCATCCAATAAATATCTGTTGAGAAAACCCTTAGCAATAAATAAAAATGGCTTGTTTTGTAGTGTATATCAGATTTACATCAACCTATTTCTTAAGCAACTTTAAAGTTATGCATAGCTAATTTTGCATTCTGAATCAGGTTCATGTCCTACAATGACAGTGTACCAATGAAAAAATTCATATGTAATTACCAAGCTGTTCAGGGGGTGCAATTCGATGACAGCAGATGTGCAGTTGGAAAAGCAGACTAGGTTCTTTTTTCTACCTTTGTCATGATATTGATCCTACATTCCACTCAACATCCCTGCCTCTTGTTGTCATGAGGCACAAATCTTACCAATTTCTTTGGAATATTTGGGTTATTTGAAAAGTGGATCATTGCAAGTTTTCTATGTTTTCAGTATTCACTCATGACATTCTGAGATGTGGGTCAGTGTAATCCACATGCAAGTTACTGATTTTGTAACTGAGAAAACATAAATGAGGAAGCAAAGAGAAGTAACATGCTCACATGATGATTCATTGGCTGAGATCAGAAGTTTCTGGCTCTTTGACTCTGCTAGGTTAGTTGGTTTGATCCACTATGCTGGGTAAGAAGTTTATATAGGCAGATAGGAGGGAAGAATATATGGGAATATTAGTAGAGAATTGTAATTTCAAAGACATTTTATAAGACAACTGTTATGATTTAGATATTTGGTATCCTCTAAAAACTCATGTGTGAGACAATGCAAGAAAATTTGGAGAAATTGTGATTGAGTTATAGCCTTAACCTTATCAGTGAATTAACCCCTGATGGGATTAACTGAATGGTAACTAGAGGCAGGTGGGGTATGGCTGGAGGAAATGGTTCATTGGGAGTGTAGCTTTAGGGTACATATTTTGTATCTGAAGAGTGGGGTTGTTAGACCAGGACACAAAGAAAAGACCACTGATTCCAATTAAAATCAAATTAAAGCAAGCTTATTATTTCGACTGGCCAGGCTGCCTCTCCCACCAAAAACTGTGGGAACAAGACAGCCCTGCGGCTTTCTTGTAGCCCAGCTTTATAGCCCAGGAAGTTACACAAAGGGGGGTTACAGATAACAGAACTCTGAGGAGCATAACACAAAGGCTAGTTTACATTTTTGCTGGCCCTGACATCAGAATTTATGAAGGTCATTAGAGCCTCAGAGAGGGTCGTTGTCTGGCCAGGGAAGGCCAAGATTTATGAGGTGTCACTAAAATTTCAGAGAGGGCTGCTATCTGGTCAGACAGCCAGGCATGGGCGAGTTCAAGGCACAGGCAGGCATTCTAAGCTAGTTCAGAATTTGTAGTAATTTATAGTAAAACTGAAATTATCTTTTCATGACTTTGTGGCGAGATGGCTCCCAATTTTAAGAGAAAATTAGACTGGGTCTACCAGGGTCTCTCTCTGCTTCTTGACCATCATGTGAGCTCCTTCCCTACGCCACACTCTCCCGCCATGATGTTCTGCCTCACCTTAAGCCCCAAGGAATGGAGCCAGCCTTCTATGGACTAAGACTCTGAAACTGTGAGCCCTCAAATAAACTTTTCTCCTCTACAATTGTTCTGGTCAGATCTTTTTTTTTTTTTTTTTTTTTTTTTTTTTTAAAGAGAGAGTGAGAGAGAGAGAGAGAATTTTTAATATTCATTTTCTAGTTCTTGGCGGACACAACATCTTTGTTGGTATGTGGTGCTGAGGATCGAACCCAGGCCGCACGCATGCCAGAAGAGCGCGCTACCGTCTGAGCCACATCCCCAGCCCCTGGTCAGATCTTTTGGTCACAGCAGCGAGAAAGCTGACTAAAACGACACCTTACATTTAAAAAAAATTTATTTATATATGACAGTGGAATGCATTACAATTCTTCTTATACATATAGGACACAATATTTCATATCTCTGGTTGTATACAAAGTATATTCACACCAATTTTTTTCTTCATATGTGTACTTTGGATAATAATGTCCATCATATTCCACCATCATTTCTAATCCCACGCCCACCCCCTCCCCTCCCACCCTTCTTCCCTATCTAGAATTTGTCTATTCCCCCCATGCTCCCCCTCCCTACCCCACTATGAATCAGCCTCTTTATATCAGAGAAAACATTCAGCATTTGTTTTTTTGGGGGGATTGGCTAACTTCACTTAGCATTATCTTCTCCAACTTCATCCATTTACCTGCAAATGCTATGATTTTATTCTCTTTTTTTGCTGAGTAATATTCCATTGTGTATATATGCCACAATTTTTTTATCCATTCAGCTATTGAAGGGCATCCAGATTGGTTCTACAGCTCAGCTATTGTGAATTGTGCTGTTATAAACATTGATGTGGCTGTGTCCCTATAGAATGATGTAAAAGTTCCACCAGAAAACTTCTAGAACTAGTAAGTGAATTCAGCAAAGTAGTAGGATATAAAACCAACACCCATAAATCACATGCATTTCTGTATATCAGTGACAAATCCTCAGAAAAGGAAACGAGGAAAACTACTCCATTTACAATAGCCTCAAAAACAATAAAATACTTGGGAATCAACGAAAAAGGTGAAAGATCTTACAATGAAAATTACAGAACCCTAACGAAAGAAATCAAAAAAGATCTTAGAAGATGGAAAGATCTATCTTGCTCTTGGATAGGCAGAATTAATATTATCAAAATGACCATACTACCAAAAGCACTATACAGATTTAATGTAATTCTGATCAAAATCCCAATGACATTCCTCATAGAAATAGAAAAAGCAGTCATGAAATTCATCTGGAAAATAAGAGACCCAGGATAGCTAAAGCAATCCTTAGCAGGAAGAGTGGAGCAGATGGCATCACTATACCAGACCTTAAACTATACTACAGAGCAATAGTAACAAAGGCAGCATGGTATTGGCACCAATACAGATGGTAGACCAATGGTACAGAATAGAAAACACAGAGACTAATCCACAAAATTACAATTATCTTATATTAGACAAAGGCACCGAAAACATGCATTGGAGAAAAGATAACCTCTTCATCAAATGGTGCTGGGAAAATTGGAAACCCATATGCAACAAAAATGAAATTAAATCTCCATCTCTCACCATACACAAAACTCAAAATGGATCAAAGACCTAGGAATAAAACCAGACACCCTGTGTCTAATAGAAGAAAAAGTAGGCCCTAATCTCCATCATGTGGGATTAGGCCCCAATGTCCTTAATAAGACTCCTTTGGTGCAAGAATTAAAATCAAGACTCAATAAATGGGATGGATTCAAACACCTTACATTTTGGTGGCAAGTTACAGGTTACATGTAGCCTAGCTAAAGCCCTTTGACATTCGCTATAATACCTTTATTTAATTTATGTATTATCATGTGGTGCAAACCTAGTGCCTCACATGTGGTAGACAAGTGCTCTATCACTAAGCTACAACCCCAGCCCTTGACATTCACTTTAGTCCTGGGCAAGGTGTAGGGGCTTGGAACAATTATTCAACATCCAAGGGCTTCACTTTCCTCATCTGTAAAGTGGGAATAATTATATATATTTCATGCTGGGCACTGTGGCACATGCCTATAATCCCAGGGCCTCTGGAGGCTGAGTCAGGAGGGTTGAAGTTTCAAAGCCAGCCTCAGCAATTTAGCAAGGCCTTAAGCAACTTAGTGAGACCCTGTCAAAACAAAATATGAAAAGGGCTGGGGATGTGGTTCAGTGGTTAAGCGCTCCTGGGTTCAATCCTTGATATGGAGAAAAACAATTTTAAAAGGAAGACTTTGAAATATGTATTATTATTATTATTATTATTAACCAGGGATTGAACCCAGGGGCACTTAACCACTGAGCAACATCCCCAGCCCTTTTTAATTTACTTTGAGACAGAGTTTAAGTTGCTTAGGGTTTCGATAAGTTGCTGAGGCTGGCTTTGAGCTTGTGATTCTCCTGTCTCAGCCTCCAGAGCCACTGGTATTATGGGTATGTGCCACCAAGCCTGGCGCTCAAAGTCTTTTATTAAAAATTAGTTGTGGGGCTGGGGTTATGGCTCAGAGGTAGAGCGCTCACCTAGCATGTGTGAGATACTGGGTTCAATCTTCAGCACCACGTAAAAATAAAATAAAGGTATTTTGTCCACCTATAACTAAAAAATAAATACTAAAAAGAATTAGTTGACTTATATGTACATGTAAAACACCGAGCTTCAGATGCAATATGAAATATAAGTTCAGCAGATAAGAGAATTTAAAAAAATATTATCACAATTTATTCTTCAAAGATTTGGAGACTCACAAATTAGGTGATGATGACAACTTAGAAATAAAAATCTTCAAATAAACTAGGACAATCACTTAATAATTATAATATGGTAATGTAACAGAGACTTGGACTCTTCACATTATTTTAATTTTTTTTTCAGTACTGGGGATTGAACCCAGGGTCATTTTATAATTGAGTTACATCCCCAGCCCTTTTTACTTTTTATTTTGAGGCAGGATCTTGCTAAGTTGATGAGGGGATCACAAAGTTGCTGAGGCTGGCCTTGAGCTTGTGAACCTCCTGCCTCAGCCTCCTGAGTTGCTGGGATTACAGGTATGTGCCAATGCCTCTTCATTTTTTGCCTGTAAATGTCTGGTGGGTGGCTAAAAGCAGGATTAAAAACTCAATATCTCAACTTTCATGTTGCATCTTTCTCCTTTGCTCTGACTCACTTTGGATTCCAGGAACAAGGTCTGACAAACATCTTGTGATAAGTAGAAACTACCCCCTAGACAGTAACTTTCTTATGCTGACAAGGACCACCCGACCAATCCTGAGATAATGATAAAGCAGACTACACTTTGTCCAGATCATCTGCTATGGCATCTGTGAAAAGCCTCCAGTTATGCAAATCCCCCAACCCTTCCCCTCATTCCCCTTTTTATAAAATCTCAGAGTCATTGAGGGCCCTCTAAGGCAGGGGTCCCCTTGTCTTCCGGATGTAGCTACGCGGATAAAAGTTCTTTTCATGCTTTTCCTTATTACCTTCTCTGTTTGTTTTTTGGGGCAAGTAGCTGGACCTGATTTGTTGGATTCCCAGAGTCAGGCCTCCCTCTGTCCTACGACTCTAGTAACTATCCTTTCTATGTGGACTTTGGACTGATTTCCAGTAGTTTCATTAGGGTTTTGGTTTGGGGATTTGCCTGGTATGAATATAAACACTTATAAGACAATAAATTGATTTCAGGGTGTTTTTAGAAAATATCAATCTTTTCAATTGTCTGTCTAGAAAATTAAGATTTTCCTAATGTAGAAATCCCTTCAGGGGCAAAACTTGTTTAGGCATTTGTGGTTACTTCCAAGCTCTGTAAATAGTTACATACTATGTTGTTCTAAGTTATTGGTTTGTGACTTACTAAAGCTAACTTTAAGTTTTAATTATTTGCTGATCAAACTATCCTCTAAAACAAACTAAAAGAAAATCTTTGCTAGATGCTGAAAGAAAGGAATTTAACATCTATTGAGTCCATCCTGTTCTTCAAAATGTTTTCACATATTCATTTCTTTATCAATTCATTCAAATATTTATTCAGTGACTACCATGTACTAAGCACTGAGCTAAGCAACAGTAAACACAAGCAGGAATGGTTCCTGTGCTCTGGAAGGCTCAGACTTCCCCTTCTACTAGGGAAATAGAAAGTATTTTTTAAAAGTCACACAGAAGCAAAATTGCAAGTGCAGTAGGTTCTCCAAAGATGGCGGTGCTTTACATATGTGTGATGGAGGATTTGCATCTGGGTGAGGGAAAGGGTTCCTGAGGGGGTAATACTTGAGTTGAGATCTGAAAGGTGAGTAGACCACTAGTCCAAGGTGGGGGAACTCGTTCAAGTCTTAGGAAAGGGTATGACTGAGAGAAGGCTGAGGCAGCTGGATTGGAGAGAGCAAGGAGTTGGTTGGGGACACAGGGACAAACACTGCAGAAACTTACAGTAGCCCTGGTGCAACGGGAAGCCATTGAAAGGGCTTCAAGCCTAGGGTAGGGGATGCTATATAGTTATCTTAGTATGTTTAAAAGGCAAACTATAGGGCTAGAGGTATAACTTAGTGATTGAGTGCTTGCCTAGCACATGTGAAGCCCTGGGTTCTACCCATAGCACTGCAAAAAAATGCAAAAAGCAAAAAAACAAAAAACAAAAAACAAAACCTGTAAATGTTTCCTCTTTGGGGTTGATGACTATTTATAGTACATGGATGTGCATTTTTCTATAGATACAGACAGAATTTCTAGTTTGTAATATGTGTATATGTATGAGTGTATATATGTATATATAATGTATGAGTATCACTATAAATATGTATACCATGCTATGCAATATGAAATATGTATTTCTGTATCTGTAGCCAGCTGGGAACTGGCACTGTGAGCCAGAAGATGTCAGGAAAAGCAGGAATTGTTCTTAGAATCATAAGAAGAAATGCGCTCTAGTGGCCATACATGATAACCAGGTAGATAATTTATGTAGTTTGGGAGGTTACTTAAAAGTCCCCTGAGAAAAGCTGGCTGCCTAAATTTGGTCATGTCTCTGAAATGGTAAAGGCCCTTGGAGACCCAACTAATTATACTCATTCCAGAAGTATAATAAACTAAAGTAGTACATTAATTATTGTTACCTTCAGCAATAAACAGTAAACTGTAAACAATATAAACACAAACAGTTAAAACAGTCCAAACATGGGGCAGAGAATGAAGAAGTCCAGCAAATGCTCTGGAAATAAGGAAGTGGTGGGATGGGAGAAAGTATCTGTTCTGGTAAAATATGGAAACAAGAAAATAGTTTTGGGCTGGGAATATAACTCAGTTGGTAGAGTGCTTGCCTAGAATGCACAAGGCTCTGAGTTCAATCCCCAGCACCACCAGAAGAAAATAGTTTATTATGAGCCCAATATGAGTGACCTTGCCCAGCAACATGGATTCAAGTTACCCTGAATATGTTTTACCCTTGAAAAAATTACATGAACTCTTATAGTCACAGCAGAGAAGAAAGTCATAAAGCAATACATTTTCCACTGACATTGGTGGGAGCAGCTACAGCAAGGTACATCCCTTCTGTAGGCTTCAGATGTTAAAGCTTTCTTAGCTTTAGGGTCGATGCAGCCTAGAGGTCTGCTAAGCTGCGTGCTACCTTCTAAGAAACTTATCTTTTAGTTACAAGAATGTTAGGCCAGATAAAAAAGATAGGCCAAGATAATCTTGGCTCTAGACATGTAATATTCTGTCTCTCTACAATTGCAGTGTTCTAGTCAGGCACGACCCAGCAGTCTGTAGTCTGTAGGAAATTTTTTTGGGGGGAGGGAGGTGCTGGGGATTGAATTCAGGGGCACTTGACCACTGAGCCACATCCCCAGCCCTATTTTGTTTAGAGACAGGATCTCACTGAGTTGCTTAGCACCTCACTTTTGCTGAGGCTGGCTTTGAACTCCCCATCCTCCTGCCTCGCTCAGCCTCTCATGCTGTTGGGATAACAGGCATGTGCCACCGTGCTGGGCGGTCTAAAGGACTTTAATACAGCTGCTGCTTCTTCAAGGAACTTTGTCATGTAGCCTATCCTAATATTATATGTAGGCTAGACGCAGTCTAGAGTGTTCTTGATTTGTGGCCAACTGTCAGTGTTATGGTTTGGATCTGGAATATCTCCTCGGACTCATGTGTGGAAGACTGAGTTCCCAGGTACTATTGAGGTGGCAGTGCTACTGAGGTGGTGGAAACTTCTGGAGATGGGGTCTAAATGAAGGAAGTTGGGCCAATGGGACATGATGTTGAAGGGTGTGTTTGGACCCTTTCTCTCACCCTGTCTCTCTCTTTGCTTCCTGGTCACCATAAGGTGAGCACTTTGCTGCTTCCCACCATGGCATTCTGCCTTGCCATGGGCCCAAAGCAACAGGACCAAGGGCCATGGACTGAGACCTCTGAAAGCTTGGGCCAAGATAAATCTTCCCTCCTTTCAAGTTGTTTATAGCATCAGGAAGCTGACTAATACAGTCAGGTTTGGGCTCTTTCAAGAAATAAGTGCTTTGGCTGGGACTGAGTGGTATATGCATGCCTCGAATGTGTGAGGCCCTGAGTTCAATTCCCAGAATTACAAAAAAGAAAAGGGAAGAAAGTAAAGTGTCCTGAAGGTGGGACAAAATTATTTCCTTCTTTGTTGACTCCAAATAAGGAGTTAATAATGGAGATTGCCTGTGTAGGAAACAGTCCTTACTTACTTAGTACTGGTGACTGAGGCCTTGTAATAGCTGTTGTTTACACCCAGATTTTTGCCAAAGCGCATGTGAGAGCATTCAACAAGCTGGGTTTGTAATTGCTTCTATGACATTTATTGAATAGTTGGTTCAGTCATTGCTGTGGTTTGAATGTATATCCCCCCAAAGCATATGTTGAAATTTAATTGCCTTTGTTAACAGTACAACTAGGTGATTAGTATCATTATTGGGGGAGTGTTCAATATCATGGGAATGGATTCCTTGTAGAAGGATGAGTTCAACCTTCTCTTGCTTTTTCTCTTGCCCTCTCCTTCTGCCTCCCACCATGGGAAGACACAATAACAAGGCCTTCTCTACATGCTGGCCCCTCGATCCTTGCCTGCAGAACTGTGAGAAATAAATTTCTTTTCAGTATAAATTACCCATTGACAGGTAATCTCTTATAGCATTATAAAACAGACTAAGATTGGTCTGATTGGGCAATTATTTGAGTTTTGTACTAAACTTTGTCATTATTTTATAAAATTCATAGAAAATGGAAAATATCATTGATAGGAAACATCATTTGCTTACTTCATTTGCAACCGGGTGGGATATCATTAGGTGTATAGATACAGACAAGTTTTTTTCTGAAATTGACATACATTAGACAGTAGCTTAATAAATACCTGAGACAAATCAACTTAAAAAGAGGAAAGACTTATTTTGGCTCACGATTTTGGAGGATTAAATCCATGACTGATTTGTTCTGTTGCTTTGGGCCTGTGGTGGCACAGTGCCTCATGGTGGGAGCACATAAGGGTAGAGGCCTATTCACCTCATGGCCTGGTGTGAAAAAGAAAGTGGAAGAGATCAGCTCCCACAATCTTCCTCTAAAATGTCACACCTCTTAAAATTTCCACCACCTCAACAGCATGGACTGGCAATCAAGCCTTGAACACATGGGCCTTTGGAGGACTTTTCATAGCTAAACTATAACAATACATAAACAGTTATGTGTTTGTGGGGTAGAATGTGATACTTCAGTACATGCATACATTGTGTAAAGTTCAAAAAAGGGTAAGCCTATCTGAGATCAGATTTGTCTGTCTGAGATAAGTCTGTATCTTCAGTCTGATGCTCTTCAGATTTAAGCAAGTCAAATCTGCATTTATTTCTGAAGAAAAACTCACATTAAAGAACCAACAAATAAACTTTATTAAAAAACATTTACAAGGCAATCAGGGAAACACGGATGGGATAGTGAATGATATTAAACAAATTAGTGTTAATGTTTTTAAGGGTTGATGTTGGCATTTTGACCATTCTTCAAGGATCCTTATTTTTTCAGAGATACCTGCTGGAAGGTTTATAGGTAAACTGATATGATGTTTAGAATTTCATTCAAAATAATCTAAGAGGAAGAATGAAGATAGATAGGGATAAATGAAACTAGATTGACCATGAGCAGATAATTATTGAGGCTGAGTAATTGACATAGCTGTGGCAGACTTTGTTTTCTAAATGTAATAATATTTGTTTTCAACCAACAAGTGTTCTATAATTTTTGGTCCTTCCATAGAAGGGTGGGGGCCTGCCAGGCCTGGTGGTACACACCTGTAATCTTAGCAACTTGGGAGGCTGAGGCAGGAGGATCACCAGTTTGAGACCAGCCTTAGCAATTTAGCAAGAGCTTAAGTAACTTAGTAAGACCATCTCAAAATAAAGGAGGGGTGGGAGTGCTGGGGATGTATCAGTGGTAAAGGGCCCCTGGGTTCAATCACCAGTAACAACAACAACAACAAAGTTGGGGGCGTGGTCTGTGTTCCTTCCTGTTGGATATTAGTCAGGCTTATACTGCTTTAATCAACACAGTACCACAGAATGACACAACGTGACCTCTGAGGCCAGGTCATAAAAAAAAGCCACCTGATTCTCCTGGTGTGCTTACTCTCCAGGTACTTCCCTCAGGATGGCCCCTCTGGGCACCCAACTGCCAGAGACTGAAGCCCACTTGCTGAGTCAAAGGTATGTGGCATTTTTCTATCATCTACTTATTCTCTTTTGCTTTTTATTTCAAAGCAAGTTCTTTTATATGTGTTAATAGAATAATCTTAAAATTTGTATCATTGGCTATTTTTTCATCAGTTTATTGTAAAAATTGCAAACATACAGAAAAATGGAAAGAATTGTACAATAGGCACTCATGTAACCACCACCTCAATTCTATAATGAGCATTTTGCTGAGATTGTTTTATCATATGTTTACCAACCACCCCTCTATCCATTTATTAATCCATCTTATTTTTTAAATCAAGATATAACTCTCATATCATAAATCTACACTTTAAACATGTACAAAATGTGCATTTCTCTGATTGGCAAATGATACTGAACATTTTTCTAGTGCTTACTGGCCATTTGCATATCTTCTGTGGAAAAATGTGTATTTAAATCCTTTGCCCACTATCTTATTTTTTGATACATTTCAATACAAGCTGTAGACATTAGTGTACTTTACTCTTAAAGATTTCAACATTCATACTATTAACTAGAGTTCAACATTTGTTTGATTTTTTGTTGTTGTTTTTAGGTAAAATGTATATACATTGAAATGCACAAATATTATATATAGCATTGGATGAATTTTTTTTTCTTTTCCTTTGGTACTGGGGATTAAACCCAGGAGCACTTAACCACTGACCCATATCTCCAGCTCTTTTTATTTTTTGTTTTTCAGACAGGGTCTTGCTAAGTTGCTGAGGTTGGCTTTGAACTTGCAATCCTCCTGCCTCAGCCTCCCCAAGTTGCTAAGATTACAAGTGTGCACCACCAGCTGTATTGGATGAATTTTGACAAATGCATAAACCCCAAACTCTATTACTCCAGCAAGTTTCTTCAAGTCCTTTCCTAGTAAATCCCTGTCCCACAGAGACAATGATTATTTTGACTTTATTCATTGAAAGTTAGTTCAGACTGCTCTGAACTTAAAAAAAAAAAGTAGAAGAATCATAACATGATACATACTCTTTCATGTAAGGCTCCTTTAACTCAGTATAAAGTTTTTGAAATTAATTCAGGTTGTTGTATATATTAGAGTTCATTCTTTTATTTTTCTAAGTAGTTTCCATTGTATGAATAGAAAATAGGCTGTTGATCCATTTTCCTGTTACGGGGCATTTGAGGTTTGTTACAGTTTTTAAATAAAGTATCATTCAAAGATTTGTGAGTTGAAGTCTTGGTCCCCAATGCAGCAATGCTCAAAGGTGGGGATTTTAGGAAGTTGATTGGATCATAAGGGTCCTTATCCATGGATTGATCCATTCAGGAATTCATAGCAGAATAGATTATTGGGAGGTAAAGGAAAATGTAGAAAGTGGAACCTACTTGGAGGGAGTGGATCCTTTGGGGCATGCCTTTGTGGGCTAAATCTTGTCCCTGGCGCTTTTTTTCTGTCTGTGCTTCACAAATGGTGCTGGGAAAACTGGAAATCCATATGAAGTAAAATGAAATTGAACCCCTATCTCTCACCCTGCACAAAACTCAACTCAAAGTGGACCAAGGATCTAGGTATTGGACCAGAGACCCTGCACCTACTAGAAGAAAATGTAGGCCCAACTCTAGAAGAAAATGTAGGCTTAGGAACTGAATTCCTCAACAAGACTCCTAAAGTCTCTAAGGTGACCGGCTTTACTCTGTCACACCCTCCTGCCATGTTATTCTGCCTCACCACAAGCCCAGAAGCAATAGAACAAGCCAACCATGAATGGAAACCTCTGAAACTGTGAGCCAAAATAAATCTTTCCTCCTTTTCTGTTGTTTTTTAGGTGATGGAAAACTAATACGAGGTTGCTGCCAATTTTTAGCTGGTTTGAATAAAGTTGCTAAGAACATTTATATTTCATTTCTTTAGGGTAAATCGGAGAGAAATTGTTAGATCCTGGGGTTGATGTGAAACCACCAAAACATTTTCTAACATGGCAGTACCTTTTTAGTGTTTGTCAGTTTAAAAATTTTAGCCGTTCTGGTGGGTGTATAATCCTATCTTGTTGTGGTTTTTAGTTTTCATTTCTCTGATGACTAAGGATGATTTTTTGTGTGCTTATTTGCCATTTTAATAGATTCCTTTATAAAATGACTGTTCAAGTTTTTGTTCATTGGATAGCATTTTAATGTGTAGAAGGGTTGTATGTTCATTAAGATAGTAAAAAGAAAAGAATGGGGAATTCTGTGATTCAGATATGTAGGTATAGAAAGAGCCAAATAAATGCAAATACATTGGCATAATTTGTCAGCCTAAGTGGGATGTCATTCTGTAAGGTGACTTAAAAATCAGACCCTGGATAGGACTCACACCAGGAATATGGGCTAAAGTGACCAGGACCACATTATAGCTTTGGGGGAGAAGTATTAGGAATTGTAACTTACCAGTGTTTTGATACACAAATTAATATAATTGAAGCTGAATTTGATAGTATGTGATCATTGTTGCTACATTAATTTTTTCTTCTGATTTTAAAAGAAATGAAAACATATTTATGGGCAGCTAAAAGTATCATGGGCTCTAGGCACTGTACCACTCTGCTTAAAGTGTGTCAGCTCTAAAGTAGCCATGCGCTCCTTATGACATAAAGAGCTATTGTAATTACAAAAGAAAGTCAAACCTGAGTCAGGGTTGTGACAAAAGCTGTCTTGGAGGTGTGCAGTCCAGGACTAATGCCCTGGCTAAAATCTCTGGTTGGTATTTAATGCAGTTCCTATTAAAATTCCAATGATGTTCTTCGTGGAAATAGAAATGAAATTCATTTGGAAAAATAAGAGGCCCAGAATAGCCAAAGCAATCCTTAGCAAGAAGAGTGAAGCAGAAGGCATCACAATACCAGACCTTAAATTATACTACAGAGATATAGTAACCAAGACAGACATGAAGAGCAATGGAATGGAGCAAAGGGGAATGGAATGGTAGAATGAAACCGATATAACATTCTTATGCTCATATATGAATGTACAACCATTGTAACACCACATCATATACAACCACAATAGAACAGAAGACACAGAGACAAACCCACATAAATACAGTTATCTCATACTGGATAAAGTTGCCATATGCACATATTGGAGAAAAGATAGCATCTTTCACAAATGGTGCTGGGAAAACTGGAAATCCATTTAAGTAAAATGAAATTGAACCCCTGTCTCTCACCCTGCACAAAACTCAATTTAAAGTGAAACAAGGATCTAGGTATTAGACCAGAGACCCTGCACCCACTAGAAGAAAATGTAGACCCAACTCCACCATGTCAGCTTAGGAACCAAATTCCTCAACAAGATTCCTAAAGCTCAAGGAGTAAAATCAAGACTCAATAAATGGGAAGTATATCAAACTAAAAAGCTTCTGCATAGCAAAGGAAACAATTAAGAATGTGAAGAGAGAGCCTATAGAATAGGAGTAAATCTTTGCCACCTGCACCTCAGATAGAGCATACTTTCCAGGATATACAAAGAACTCAAAAAACTTAACATTAAATCACCATCATCATCATCATCGTCATCATCACCCAATCAATAAATGAGCCTAGGAGCTGAACAGGCACTTCACAGAAAAAATACAAATGGTCAACAAATATATGAAAAAAATGTTCAATATTTCTAGCAATTAGGGAAATGCAAATTAAAACAGAGTGGCTATTATCAAGAATACAAGTAACAATAAATGTTGGTGAGGCTGTGGGGGGAAAAGGTATACTCATACATTGTTGGTGGGACTGCAAATTGGTGCAACTCTGGAAAGCAATATGGATATTCCTCAGAAAACTTGGAATGGAACCACAATTTGACCCAGTTGTCCCACTCCTCAGTATATATCCAAAGGACTTCAAATCAGCGTACTACAGTAATACAGCCACACCAATATTTATAGCAGCTCAATTCATAATAGCAAAGCTATGGAACTAATCTAGGTACCCTTCAACAAATGAATGGATAAAAAAATGTGGTATGTATACACAATGGAATATTACTCAGTCACAAAGAAGATTGAAATTATGGCATTTTCCATTAAATGCATGGAACTGGAGACTGCCATACTAAGTCAGTCAGTCCTGAAAAACCAAGGACTGAATGTTCTCTCTTATAGGGGAAGATAATAGAAGTTCATCGGATTAGACAGAGAGGAGTGAAGAGAAGGGAGGGAGAATGAAATAGTAGAATGAAACAGATATAACATTCTTGTGTTCATATATGAATATACAACCACTGTAACTCCACATGTGATCCTGATTAAAATAAGTTATACTCTATGTATATCTAATATGTCAAAATGCATTATATTGTATGTGTGTGTGTATATATATATATATGTGTGTATATATATACATATATATATATATATATATATATATATATATATATATATATTTATGAAACCTCTGGTTGCTCTGCAAATGCTCACACATCTGAGAGGGCAATCCCTAGAGTATGGGATGGTGTCGTCTTTTCCTTAGCAGGTCAGAGCCTCTCAGCCTCTGAAAGCATAAAGTACAGGAGTGGCTAGGAGAATCACACCTTTACAGGAATATTTTGGGGCTAAAGGAACTGTACATATGGGATATGGAAGCATTTGAATTTGGCTTATTAGAGCAATATCTTAGTTTTATAATTTCAGAGTAAGTATGCAATTGAACAATTGTCCTAGTTCATCATTTCAAGTCGAAATGTTATGAATTTATTAGATTATAGTTTACCTGAGAACATGTGAAGGTTTTCTTTTAGCAGTACTTGATAGGAAAATCAAAGATGCTAAATGTTTTACTATAGTTGTTACTATTTAAGGGAATTTACTTAATTGAATTAAAAATCCTTTAAAGCAGGTATGAAAATTGTCTGGATTTTTAAAGCAAGTTAAATGTTTTTAGAACTGTGTCTTACTTCCTATAAAGCTTAGGGAATAATTAGATTTTTAATAATCTGAGTGATAATTTAGAAAATGAAAATAACATTCTGTGCACAAAAAACCACCCAACAGAATATGGAAAATATTCTTGCCCTGGCATACGTGCCACACCGGGGAACATCTGCTTTGGGATGTGAGAGGAAAACCCTGCACCTTTTGACTAAGCCTCATCTGTGTCATATGTTGGTTTCAGTCTCAAGAGCAAACTCTGCTTGAGCTATGAATTTATCTGTGAATTTATATGGCACTGACACACCAATGTCAAAGCCCTCTATCAGTTCCCTATTATTGCCTTTCTGTAAAACATACTTTGAAATTTGCCATCAGTACCTGATCTCTCAAACATGGATTCCACCTTGGCCTGAACTCTCTGCTTTTGCATTATTTATCTGGCTATTTATTCCACACAGCTTTTTTTTTTGTACTCCCTAGGTGAAAATTAGAGCTTTTGGAAGCAGCTTTAAGTTTTTCAGTCACTAGGGTCCTATTTACCCTCATTTACCAGAATAAGAATTCCTTAAATGGTGCCCTAGTGGCCCAAATAAATGGATGTCCTTTTCAAATTGCCTAATTTGCATTGTTAGCATGACTTAGCCAGCCAGCAACATCTAGAATTCCATTTTTATTTTTTCTCATTAATTAACTTTTTAATTTTCTTTGATAACGATTCTCATAGTACCTATATCATATTGCTTGGATAAGGGAAATTAATGTCACTGAGCTAATAGGAGCCAGTTCAAGTTACTATATAAGAATACATGTTCACATGCAAAGAGTATAATTTTTTAAATGTGAAGAACATGATATTCAAGCTGGGGTTGTTGCTCAGTGGTTGAACGCTTGCCTCGCATGCATGAGGCACTGGGTTCAATCCGCAGCACCATATAAAATAAGTAAATAAGTTAAATAAAGATATTGTGTCCATCTACAACTAAAAATTTTTTTTTAAAGAGAACATGATATTCCTACCTACAGACAGTTTAATAGTTACATTGATTTCTCATGAAAGTTACAGAGTCTTTGTTCCCTGGGATATTGTCACCCTTGTTCTACAATGTGTTTGCCTTCTCCTCCCACCTCCAAGAACGGCTCCTTCCACCTGTCCAGAGTTGATTCTGTGCATAAAAATTGTACTACATGATAGCCACTATTTCCTGGTCATTGCTGATTGACCAAGAATGGAAATCTAATTTAAGCTCAGCCATTCCTTTCTGGAAATTGTGACTCTAGAGAGTGGGAAAGTGCCTGTTGGTGTGCAGATGCCAGGCCCTGTAATGGGAATTCTGAGGTTACTGCTGGGGGGCAGCCATCCTGCAGCAAATATTCTAAATATTAGTCATAGAATCTAAATCTTTTAAAAAAATTACCCTTAATTTAGGAGAAAAATAATGCAATCTTCAATGAAAGAAAATCATGGTCCACATAGATTTTTAGGTTCTATGGTGTTAGGGTTTCCATTCCCAGCTTACAGTAATTAACAGTGTGCAGTAACTTCAATCTAAAAGACCAAACTGTGGCATTCTCCTGTCATTTGGGAGGCCGAGGAAACAGAATCACAAGTTTGAGGCCAGCCTCAGCAACTCAGGCCCTAAGCAACGTAGCGAGATCCTGTTTCAAAATTTTTTTAAAAAGTGGCTCAGTGGTAGTGTCACTGGGTTCAATGACGAGCATCCCCCCAACCCCCACCAAACCAAACCTACCTACTTTTCTTTCTTTCTCTCTCTTTCCCTCTCCTTCCTTCCTTCCTTCCTTCCTTCGTTTCTTGTCATGTTTTAGTCAGCTTTTTCGCTGCTGTGACTTAAATATCTGACAAGAACAACTGTAGAAGAGGAAAGGTTTATTTAGTCCATAGGTCGGCTCCATTCCACTGGCTCCATGTGAGGCAGGACATCATGGTGGAAGAGTGTGGGCAGAGGAAACTAGTTCACATGATGATCAGAAAACAGAGACTCCACTGTTCCTATACAAAATATAAACCTCATAGCCTCGCCCCCAATAAACCTGTGGACTGGGGATGTAGCTCAGTGGCAGAGTGCTTGTCTAGCATGTGCAAGGCCCTGAGTTCAATCTCAAGTACTGCAAATAAATAAAATCATGTTGTGCATTTTTATTGAGAACTGACTTATTATGGTTTAGCTGTGGTGTCCCCCAAAAGCTTACGTGTGAGACAATGCAAGAAGTTTGGAGAAGGAATGATTAAGTTAAGTCTTAACTTAATCAGTAAATTGATTCCCTGATGGGGTGTGGCTGGAGGAAGTGGTTTATTGGGTTTTTGGTTTTTCCAACTCTGCAACTCTTTTGAGGTCGCTAGAAGGGAGATAGAGTGGCAACTGTGTGGTTGTCCATCCTGTCCATCTTTGCAGGGCAGCTGCAGAGCCAGTGCTTATCATGGCAAAAACGTCACAATAGCAGTCATTCAAAGCATCCAATCTAATCATCTGTTGTCCTAAGATTAGCCTACCACAAAACCCTATCAGAGCAATACAGATGGCGTCTAGATTATAGCTGACAGTCATTCCTGTTGAATGAAGCGTAAATTAGTTTGTTGCCTGTGTTTATTTTATGGATTCAAAATTACAAACAATTTTAAATTTTGTATTTCAAATGTACACATTTTGGCAAATTATGAAAGGTTTTCTTTAAAAACAAGCAAACCCACCCTGAATAATAATCAAAAGCTCAATAGATATCTCCAATGCAGTCATAACCTTCTGAGGTACGAAGGTTAGAACTACAACATATGAAGTTTTCTTTATTTGGGGTGGGGAGGGGACACCATTCAACCTACAACAGTAGTCCTTTGCCAACTAGACTTTCATGCTCTCAGCAATTTTCTTACCAATGTACATAAGCAAATGGGGTGGCCTAGGGTGTGCTTGTTATGTTGCCCAGACTGGTCTTGAACTCCTGGGCCAAATGATCCTCCTTAGCCTCCTGAGTTCTGGGACTACAGTCATGCCACCATGCCCAGCTTTCACAAGTAATTTTGATAAAAATATACTAACCTTTTAACTGTCCAACTTGCTGCTGAAAGAGTGTAGACATTGCCATCCCCAAATATCCTGCTCTGGTGCATTGACTATTTTGAGTTAAAGTCACATGAAACAACAGCAGACACAAGGAGATCACTCTGATTTTCATGCTGTTTCTTAAAAGCAGGAAATGAAATTCCTAAGTGAAAGATACCTATCAAAAGGAAAACAGCATTCTTTTCATCAAACACGGAAAGTCAAGGCCAACAACCTTGTCTTCCTAGTCACTTTTTATCCAATTAACTACCTGAGGCCAAGTCCCTTTGATTTAGCCCATTCCACAATTTACTATTCTTTATTCAAGTCAGCATACATGTCCAACTCTAACTACGTATTTGGTCTCATTCCTTACAAGAGCTACACATAAAGTTGTATTAAATAAACTCATATACTTTTCTCCCATTGATCTATCTTATGTCAATTTAATTCTCAAACCCAGTCAAAAAACTCTTAAGAAATTGAAGGTAAAGTTTTGCCTCTCCTCCACTGCAAATAATTTTAAAAATATAATTATATTTTGACATATAGGTGTAAAATTGTTTTATATAATTAAATATTCCCATCTTTCCTTCTTTTGTTTTTATTTTTTGGGGGTACTAGGGATTGAACTCAGGGGCACTCAACCACTGAGCCACATCCCCAGCTCTATATTGTATTTTATTTAGAGACAGGGTCTCACTGAGTTGCTTAGTGCCTCACTTTTGCTGAGGCTGGCTTTGAACTCGCGATCCTCCTGCTTCAGTCTCCCGAGCCACTGGGATATTCCCACCTTTCCTTTAATTTCTACTTATTTATCTCTGAAACTCTAGTTTTTTTGTTTGTTTGATTTGTCCATTTTATCTGTATATCCTTAAAGTATCTTGAGCTTATGGATATTATTCAGGTAAGAATCTGATTAGTTTTTGTTTTTCTCAGTTTTTAATGGTTTCAACATCACTTTCTGAATGTGCCTTTCTTCCTTCACCTGATGTGATGCCCTGTCCTTTATAAAATGGTATTCTTATACAATTCTCTTGCTTTGTGCTCAAGATGAGGAGATAAAAAGATTAGCCTTGGACATAAGAGAAAACTCTTCATTGTCTGAGGAGGGAAGAAAGAAAAGAGTGGGAGTGTGTGTGTGGATGTGGGTGTGTGCACACGCATGTGTGTTGAGGAAAGGCCGTGTGCAGAAACGGGAAGAGTCCCTGCCTGGCATGTCAAAGTGTCCTCCTAATGTGGAAGAAGAATTGGGAAGATACCCCTGTCTCATCCATCTGTGGTCAAGGCCAGGTTGTATGTTGCAGGCTCTGCACATCTGACACTCACTCAGGATTTTTAATCTGGAAGAAATGACACAGTGATGCTCCACTGAGATGGCAGCAGTGTCTGCTGTCTCAGTGCCCCTCCCAACTGTCATAGCTAAAGGACTTTCTGTACTTCCTCCTCCTTTGTTCTAAGCAGCTGCCTTTGTTCTGGTTCATTTCCCAAGTCTGGCCGTTGTCAGACCGCAGGCCAGTGCTGTGAACCTCCACTATCTTTCTATTATAATGGTCAGACTTGTTTCTGGCACCTGCATCCAAAAACCCTGACTGACACTTGGGGGTGAGATTTGGAATTAACTACAGGTTTTTTTTACCTCAGCCTTTTTATTAGCTTTTTGGACTTGAACAAGAGGCTTAAACTATCTAAACCTCAATTTCTCTCATTTTATAAAATAATAATGATGATGATGATGATGATGATGATGATGATGATGATAATAATAATAATAACAATAATGATAATAATGTATACCTTACAGGGTTGTTGTTAGAATTACATAAAATAATAAGGTAAAATATCTCAATAGTATCTGCATTTTTGTCAGATTTTGATAAAGAAGTTTTTCTTCAACAAAATGACTTTGTATGTATAATTTAATATAAACTTCATGAATCAATGTAGGGAATAGGTCCCTGTATTACAGATTTGGAGTGAATAAATCTGGGGTTTAGATCCAAGTTTTCTGATTCGTGGTCCCATTCCCTTAGAAACCCTTGTTGAGAGTGTACAGATGGATGCGAGTTTCATTTGGTTTCAGAGAAATCCCTAGGGAAAGGTTTTTTTGGGGAAGGATTAGAAACCTATGACCAGGAAGATGTCTTTTTGAATCCTATGATTGTAGTGAACAGGAGGAGATAGTGTACCTGGTATATGCCCAGGTCAGAGGGGAAAGCAGAGCAGACAGAGGTGTGGAGTAGTAGATGGCAAAGAAGAAAATAATTGGCTTCTAAGCACCTGAAAATAAAGAAGAGTATGGGGTTGACTGACAGAAATTAGCATTTCAAAGAGATCATAGACCATAAGGGCTGAGACTGGCTGGATGCTACTATAGAGATATTACCTATATTAAAAGATACCACATTGGTACCCAGTCTAATTATTCAGACTTATCTGTATCAAGTTGACAATTATTTTAAAGGACTTGTTTCATTCACAAAAATTAGATATAAATAAATAGAAAATATACTAATGATATATTTCATTACATATGCTGTATAATGCTTTTCACTAATTGCCATTAATTTTTTAAATGGTAATATTCCCAGAAATGGAAGACCATCATTATAATAATTTCTGAAATCACCCCATAAAGTTAAAGGCAATTCTTGATTGTTAGAACATTTTTTGTATTGATCACTGGAAAAAAAATGAATAGCTTTTCTGATGCACGTAAGTGCACAATTAAAGCAGTTAAAAAAAATCTAGCAAAGCAAGTAATGTAAGGCTATTTTCTACTATATAGGAATAAGAAGCATATCACACTGGTGAGAGGTTCAGATTTTTTTTTTTTTTTTGGTTTCCAAGTTCAGGAGTATAAATGAGCTATGTGCCTCATGGGTTCACTCAGCTCCAAAGTCACAAGTTAATGCTGCTGAGCACATTATTTGAAATTAACTGTGGAGGTCAATCAATGAAGACAAGGCCACAGGAGAAAAACTTCTGTGATGCTTTGCATAGTCTCTTCTGTTTCTTCTCAGAATAATATGATTAAAAATGAAAAAGAATTATTTGGAAAATATGTGATTTTTTTTCTTTTGCTAATTTTTTGAAATTTTATTTTTTTGCATATTTTAATGAAAATCCATGAATACCATGTTTGCATCATCAAAACTTATGATTTTGTTTTTTTTTCCCTTCTTTTATGTAAGGCCGAAAGAAAAACACTAACTACTCTGACAACCTTCAATCAGACTCAAGAAATGTCAGCAATAGCATGACCTTTGTGATCAAATCCAGCCACAAGAACTTCATCATTTTCTCAGTAAAGTCTGAGCAGTGTCATTGCTTGAACATAAGTATGGCAGAATTTGGCTGTTAGGGTTTTTCTAGCACAAAGGAAAAGTGCACAGGAAGTGCTCCAAAGCATTTTATTAGGTTTTGCACTGGAAAGACACTGCAAGAAGAAGGATATTCTCCTAGTCTGGTTCTTCTATTCATCTGTCCCTTCAAGCAGAAGCAGTGCTGGACTATATGACAGTCCCCTGAGCTGGAGGTGAGAAGTCTCTGAGGGCCACATCTCCTTTGCCAGTGGGTGCATCCACCCCAGCTGCTGGGTGTGGGCTGATGACAAATCCCCCAGGTGTCCCTTTGTTAGAGAATTGCCCTTGGCCACACAGGAGCTGCTGTGACCTGCCTAGCAGGCTCTGGCACATTCTCACTCACCTGCCCTTGGGTCTTCCAATGACTGACCCATGGAGGAGGGACCAAAAAAGGCTGGTCCTGTCTCCTCAAGGAGACTAATTCTGCTGCGATTTGCATCCCAGAACATCTGATGGGGTTCGCCTTAAGATAGGCATATGGTTTAGATGTGGTGTCCCCTAAAAGCTCATATGTGAAATAATGCAAGAGTGTTTGGAGGTGAAATGAGTGGGTTATGAGAGCCTTCACCTAATCAGTGTATTAACTCCTGATAAGGATTTACTGGGTGGTAACTGTAGGCACAGTGTGGTTGGAGGAGGTAGGTCATTAAGGGCATAACTTTGGGGTGTATTTAGTCCCTGGTGAGCCGAGCTTAGTCTCTCTCTGCTTTTTGGACATCATATCCTGAGTTCCTGACCTCCTCTACGCCTTTCCACCTGAAGTAAGGTTTGCCTTACCTCAGGTCCAGGCCAATGGAATAGGCCATGTATGGACTGAGACCTCTGAAACCATTAGCCTCAAATAAACTTTTCCTCCTCTAATTCTTCTTGCCAGGTCTTTTCATCACATCAGTGAAAAAGCCAAGCCACCAGGCCTCAGCTGAGCCCCTTCTTGCTGAGCTTTATTCCCCGGTCTCATCTTCCTTCCCTCACTTTGCTTCTACTGTGAGCACTCCCCCAGCAAAGCCCAACAAGAATTTAACAAAGTTTAACAAGAATTCTCATCTCATAGTGTGTGCAAGACCTGGCTTCCATCCCCAGCACCCCTCCCCCCGAAAAAAGAAGAATTCCATTTCAGATTCTGCTCTTCTTGGGAGCCTGATAATATGGAGGCAGGCCAGGGCTGACAGAAGAGAAGCTCTTTGAAGGCAGGAGCACCCCAAAGAGGAAAGTGGGAGAAGACAGAGCTGCGATATGACCCTTGTTCCTTCTCCCAAACTCAGCAGTCACAATCTATTCTTCCTTCACATCATATTTCTTTCCTTTATCTATTTTTTGTGTGCTTGGAATAGAACCCAGGGCCCCACACATGCTAAATGCTCTACATCTGAGATACACCCCCAAGTCCCACATTATAACACTGTAAGAACATCAGAGGTGTTGGATTAGCAGCTCCCCCTGTTCCTGTTTGAATCTTAACAAATTACAACTGCAATCATTTCCAAATAAAGTTGCATTCAGAGGTACTGAAGGTGAGGACTCTAAGGTACCTTCTGAGAACACACTTCAACCTGTAACAACTATATAGGTCAAATACCATATGTCACTGGTCCCCTTCATCAAGAAAGCTACCACATAGCTGGTGTAGTTTTTTCTCTTCTGTTTCTACAGCACCTACCTGTGTGTGCAGAAGAGCAGTCTCTATCACAGCATCACACTATACAATAGGCATCAGCCTGCTTTGATTTCTCCCTAGACTGCAACGCCTTCAGGGCAGGAGCAATTAATTTGTCTTTGAGTCAGTACCTGGTTACAAAATCTGCCACATAAAGTTCACTCACTAAATGTTTGTTGAATAAAAGTTCTAGATGTCCAACCAAACACAATCGAGGTTCCGATTATTGGCCTTTGACTTCCACTCACTGAGCCTCTAGTTTGCCATTTGTAAAATGGAATTCATTAAACCACCCACATGACACTGTTTTGAGAGAGAGCCGGCCCCAGTGCCGTGATTTGAAGAGGGTGAGCTTCCAATACTTTTGCTGCTTTTTCCTCTTTGAGGGTATGGGGCCACCTGGATCTCCAAAATGTGTACCCAGATTTCTTTAAGCGGAAGGGCACTTGAGATCCCACAGATGCAGAAAGAAGCCTTCTCAGAGCTTCCCTTATCTGAGCAGACATTTTCAACAAATAAGGATGTTGACAGAAGAGAGGATGCCATAAATTTCTTCTTTGGGGCAGGTCCACTCCCAGAGGAGAAACTAAGAAACTAAGTGACCCTTCCATAAGTCTCCTCTCCATGGGAGTTTTATGGCCTAAAAAGATGGAAAGACCACTCACACCCATTATCACAAACTTTCCAATCTGCCACTTGTTCTCCTGAAACCTCATTTTTCTTCCCTGAAGAAACCTATTTGCTCTCCCATAGTAGCTTTTTCTTCCTCCTCCCTTTTCCATATGAAATTAGAGACATCATAAACCTTTAACCATTGAAGAAGCCAACTACTTTTTGGTTGTTGTTGTTGGCTCCCGTGTGCATACAATTTTCTCTTGGTAATGTCTTTTGTCAATTTAATCCGAAGGCCCCAGACATAGAGTATAACAGGGTAGAGAAAAAGTGTTTCCTAAAGGAGCCCATTTTTTAAAAATTTATGGCCATGTGGCTTTACTATGTACAAATACAAATATCCTGGAATATTATCTTAACAAAGATGGATGATTCTGCTAAAAAGGTGTGTTCATTATTGCTGTCATCAGTTTCTAGCAATTGCTGCAATACATCTAAATCACAGATGTCCCCAGTGACCCCTCTCTCCAATACACAGGACTCATAGCACAAGCAGGTACATTGTTAAAATGTATCTGTTTGCAAGGGAAGACAGAAGGAATGCATACTAAAGTGTCAGCAGAAGCTATTTCTGGATGAAGAAGCTTTAAAATTTCCTTTCTTGCAGCTATTTTTATTTTCTAAGTTTTTACCAGCAAATACTAGTTTTATCATAATAAAGCTTTGTCCTCCATAATAAATATTAACTTGAAAACAAAAGTAAGTAATTAAAAGGTATAAGAGGCATACTCTAGATCACTCTTGTTTGCTGGTATTTTTACCTTTTTTTTTTTAACCTTCTATCCAGATTTAACATTGCTGTTTAAGCATTTATGCATATTCCGAATTCCTTGCTCTTTGGATGGTTATAAGTAGTAAAAGGGAAGTTTTTCCTTTGGGATTTTGCAGTCTCTGCAGGGATTTAACCTTTGCCTACGAACCTGAAGTCAAAGCTTATTTATTTATTTATTTTGTTACTGGGGATTGAACTCAGGGGCACTCAACCACTGAGCCACATCCCCAGCCCTATTTTGTATTTTATTTAGAGACAGGGTCTCAATGAGTTGCTTAGCACCTTGCCATTGCTGAGGCTGGCTTTGAAGTTGCAATCCTCCTGCTACAGCCTCCGGAGCTGCTGGGATTACAAGCTGTGCCACTGTGCCTGGCTCAGAGTTTTATTTTACTTTTTTGCAGTTGCACAGCTAATCACTACTTCTTACAGCCATAGGAATTATTTTTATTAAGCAAAGATCCTAACAATAATGGATGAAAGAGGTTAAAAAAAAGAAAGAAAGAAGCTACTTTAGCCGGTTTTCCATCATTATTGCACATACCTGGGGCAATCAACTTATAAGAAGAAAAGGTTTGTTTTGACTTGCAATTTTGGAAGTTTGGACCTATGATTGATTTGTTCCATTGCTTTTGAGCAGGTGGCAAAGCACGTGGTGTAACAAAGTTGCTCACCTCATGGCCAGAAAGCCAAAGAGAGAGAGGGGAAGGGACCAGGGTCCTACAATCCTCTTGGGAAGTGTGTCCCAATAACCTGAAGTCCTCCTGAAGAATCCACCACTTCCCTAAAGTGCCATTCTAGAGACTAATCCCTTAACACCTGGGCATTAGGAGGCATTTAAGATCCAACAGGTAGAATGGTGTAAGGGAGAAAAGTAAGATCTTTTCCTCCCCTGTCACAAGATTCCCAGTTGACACTCCAATCAGAAAAGCAAAAACAAAAACAAAATCAGATTAACAAGAGAAAAGCATAACAAATTGGCTTTCTTGAATAAAGTTTTATGTGACATGGGTCCTTCAGAAATGAAAACCCAAAGAAATAGGGAAAACTGCATTCATGTGCTGAGGTTGGATGAAGAAGGGATAGTTGTGGAGAAGTGGACAAGGGAGTTGGTCTAATGATAGTTAATGGCCTTGAGCAAGGCCTGTTCATTCAGATCCATCTTGGAGTCTCTGTGTCTCCTTCCTTCTGGGCCTGGAGGAGGAGTGGGAATGGGGCTCTATTGAGAAGCATCGGCCTAGACAAATTACCAAAGTCAGCAGACCAAACCTTGAGTTGGGCCTGGACAGGGACCAGGCTTTAAACACCCCCTTGTCTCTCTCTGTAGCTCCAGGCCCATCTGAAGTGTGTGGCAGGAGTGTCTGGTGACATGGGACCGGGCCTCTCCTCTTCACAGTCCTCCGAGAGGATGATAGCTCAGCTCCGTATGGACCTGCCCAGCAGCCAGGTGCCTTTTCTTTTTTGTAACAGCACCTTGATTTTCTTTTTAAGTCCTTATGGTGTGAGAAGGGAGGATTGATCTTGGGAGCGAAGGGAATTTTCCCCCACACCTTCTCAAGAGTCACTGAAATAAAGTGACAAAAGCAAATTGGAGCAAAGACACACACATTTACACACGTGCCTGGAGGCAATCCCAGGGGTTAATTATCCAGGACAACACTATTCATAAGATTATCTACCCCTTTCTATAGAGGAGGGGCAGAATGAGGAATACAGATATAATTTTAAGGGGGACACAAATTTTTACTAGGAGAATAAATGGTCCCCAGAGACAGGAATTAGCTTGAAAAATTATTCTCATAGGAATTTGATTGATCTCTAGTGACATACATCATCTTGAAAGGGAAATCTGTCCAGTGTCCATCCATCCCTGTCTTTTTAAAAAATTTTTTAAAATTCTGATGAATATTGTACATTAAAAGAAACCTGACAGTGCTAATAGGAGCTGAAATCTCCTAATCAAATGATAATTAGCAATGATAGCAAATATTTGCATTTACAAACGTCTGATAACATTCAGTATTTTTTTCATATAATTTAACCTCACTGAAAGCTGTTCAGATAAAAAAAATTTTTTTTGGTTATTTGTTTCTTATTTTTTTTTAAATCTCAGACCAGGACAAATACTCTATCACAATCTGGCCTCAAACACACACTCATAACTCAATCATTTAAGTCTTCTTTTCTTGACGGACAAAGAGACTTCAGAGTAGGATGGAAAGCAGTTGTGTTCCCTCCTGCAGTCTGGTCTCAAGGCAAACAAGAGGATTCCAGAGGGAGTCTCTCCTTGTGCTTATAAGGGAGAGGAGGAAGACAAGGCCTTTTAATTTTATTTATATCAAATTGCTCAGCATACCAACAAATGCCATATTTGGGGGGTATCATTCTTTGAGACTCATTGTGATCTAAACCATTATAGCTCTGGGGGTTGTCTTCTATCCAAGGCCTTGTCCACGTAATTCACTGTTCCAGCCACCATGAAAAGGATAAAAGAGAATTTTTTTTTTTTTTTTGGTTTTGCCTGTGAGGGCATGAACCTATAGACTACTATTTGCTACCATCATGAAAACAGTTCAGGGGTAAGAAGGATTAAGATAAAAGGAGATAGTGTCCTGGAAACCCAAATTCGAGCCCTGGATCAAGTCAGACCTGAAGTCACTGCTTACAAATTGTCAATTTGAGTTATCAAAGCCATTGTTGGAAAGTGACAAAGATTCTTTGCTTGACCAAACTTTAATCAGGCTCTAGGATCATCTGTGCACTCATTGTAAAATCTAGTTTTGAGCCTGGACTCAGTAGTACATCCCTCTAAACTCAGCTTCTTAGGAGGCTGAAACAGGAGTATCACAAGTCTGAGGCCTGCCTGAGCAACTTATTGAGACCCTGTATCAAATTAACATTTAAAAAGTCCAGGGATATATCTCAGTGGTAGAGCACTAGCATGTGTGAGACCCTGGGTTCAATCCCCAGTACCTCAAAAAAACAAAAAACAAAAAACAAAAAATCTAAGAACTCTCTCACTTTAGCAAGACATTTCATCTATGATATCTGATCAGCCCTTACCAGGTACCTCATCTTCTACCATCCCCCAAGATAATGTCTGATGACCCTATGCTGCTTTCTGCAAGAATCCTGCTTAGCCAGAATTCTCCATTACCCTTGTGTATCCTCTTAGTAATTTTCCACTCACTGACCCTGCTTCTTGGCTATAAATTCTTTCTTGCCCATGCCATACTCACAGTTGGGCTCAATCCCATTGCTGGTCTCCATAACTACAGAGATGGTCCTGCATAAAATCTACCTCGTGAATGAGTTAAACACATGTCACCCCAAAATACATAGTCTGGTATAGTTATTTTGAGTTAAAAGCACTTAAAATACAGCAGGTACAAGATCACTCTGACCCCTAGCCAGGCGTGGTGGCGCAGGCCTGTAATCACAGCAGGAGGATCACAAGTTCAAAGCCAGCCTCAGCAAAAAAGCAAGATGCTAAGCAACTCAGTAAGACCCTGCCTCTAAATAAAATACAAATTAGGGCTGGGGATGTGGCTCGAGTGGCCAAGTGCCCCTGAGTTCACTCTCTGGTACCCACCTTTCCACAAAAAAGATCACTCTGATCCCAGCAACCAAGAAGGATCACAAGTTAGAGGCCAGCCTTGGCAATTTAGTGAGACCTTGCCTGAAATTTTAAAAGGTAGGGAGTGGCGGTGGGAATGTGTCTCAATGGCAGAGGCCCCTGAGTTCAGTTCCCAATACTAAGTGAGGCAGGGAAGTTACTCTATTTTTCTGTTTCTTAAAATCAGGAGATGAAGCTCCTGAGTGAAAGATGCCCTCCTCATACCAGAAGAAAAATGTCAGCTTTATGGAGGATGGTAAGTTGAGGCCAATGGAAATAATTGCACATAACCTTATTAACCTTTATCTTTCTGGCCACTTCTCCACCTGTTTAACGACCCTACCCCAAGCCCATTTGCTTCATTACATTTTGCAATTTATTACTCTATCCAATTTAGTATATAAGTGTTTGCCTCGAACTGATCCTTGGGTCTTCATTTCCCTATAATCTCCCCTCTGCCATGTAAAAGTTGTATTTGTAAGTCTTTCTCCTGTTTAATCTGTCCTATGTGTAGGGAAGTTTTAAATTTTCTTTTCCCCTCTGCTTGATAATTTTAGTTTATGAAATGAATAGACAATAGAGAGATTAATGGGGGAAAAAAGTCAAACAAGGTTTATGCCTAAGCATAGGAGTCACACACACTGCCGGGTTTCTGTTCTCGAGACTAAAAGGCTCAGGGATCACTCCAGTTAAACTGGGCTAACTGGGCTGCGCAAAATAGCTACATAAGAAACACAAATACCTTTTTGTTTGGGGTCGCTGTGACGGCTTCTCTGACCTTAAGGGTCCGCAGAAAGAGAGAGAGCGAGAGCGCGCTGACCCCTTTTATTGAGGAGAAGCTATTCAAGTGAGGCAAGGGGTCAGGTTTCAGGGGGCTGAGTCTATCTTCATGATGTCCACTATCAGCAGGTTGACTGACACCTGGGTAGGCCACACCCAAGGGCACAGTAAGAGGAGGGGACACACACAAGGCACTTCCATGGAAGATTCTACCCTAAACAGGGCAAGGGGTTATATCACAAAGGAACAAGTGAGCATAGCTTCACCCATGGGGCTGTAGCAAGACACTCCCATGTCCGAGACACCAACCCTTGAACCCAAGAAGGGTGGGGAAAGCTCTGCCACATTTCTGTGACTGAGTGCCTCAGCACCCAGCCAGAGAGTGTGACTCAGTTATGTGTAAGGTTGGTCTCCCACAACACACAGTATGAGACTCGTATAGGTGCAAGATGGCTGACCCTTACACAGCTAATCCCGGGAGAGGGGCTTGGGCTTCTGGAGGAAGGGAGGTGGTATGTGCTGTGGAAGGCTGGGGGAGGTCTGCACAGCAAAGGTTGTCTTGTTTTGCACATGAGGTGTCCCAGGTAACAGCACTTGTGGTCACCTCTGTTTGGGTCAGATGTCAGACTCTCAGTTTCTCTTTCTCTGGAAAGAACTCTCCAAGGCAGAAAGGGAGACATCAGAAAGCTTGTAGCTATCAGCTGTTGGCTTCACTAACAGAGATTTCCTTTTTAGACATAGATTTCTTTTTACAAAACAATGAGTTTTGGGGAAAGTCTATAATTTCTCTGAATAACCAACTCAATATGTGCCAAAGAAATCTATTTCATGATGGCACATTTTTGGGTTTCACACATGCCAATTGAATTCTCAGCTAAAAAAAACAAAACGAAACAAAAAGGGGTGGGGAAACCCCAAACCTTATAAAGGTAGAGGTAAATAATCTTCCACTCTTCAGTTCTTAGCTTGGTCTCTGTAACAGAAAACAAATTAACAAGAGGGGGAAAAAAAAAGTAGAAGCTTAATACCATGAATACCTCCTGCATACATGGGAGATAATCCAGAGATTGAGTAAATTGCTAGAGTAGGACTTCAAAGAGTTTAAACTTCAGGTTTAAGTGCCATTGGTTTCTGAAACAAGGAAAGAAGGGTGTGAGAGAAGCCCGGTGAGGATGAGATGGCTAGGAAAAGCACCATAAACCCAGGTGAGGTTTGCCATGTAGATGGAGCCATGTGTTCACCTCTGAGAAAAGCCTAATGGCAAAGTGTCCTTCTCTTCCCAGTGCAGTGGGGGAGACATCCTAATAAGTGGCAATTTCTCTTATAGATGTCAACTTCTCTTACAAAAGGACCATTTTCCAGAGCTTCAGGGCCTGCAGTTTCTCAAAATGATCAGCTCAAAATAATCCTTATCCTAAAGAGGCAAATTTTGGGGTGGCATGTTCTGGGCTCTTGCACTCATATTTTAGAAGACACATCTGAGCCCTGTAGTAGCAAGGACTTAGACTCTTCACTTTGTTCTGCAAATGTCTGACGGGTGACTAAAAGCAGGATTAAAGACTTGGTGTCTCTACCTCCATTTTGCGTCTGCCTCCTATCCTCTGAGTCACCTTGCATGCCAGGAACAACAGGTCTGATTATTATACGTCTCACGAGTTGAAGCTACCCTTCCACCCCAGGCAACAGCAACTTTTTCATGCTGACAAAGCCCTGCCTGATCAATCCTGAGACCAGACCTCAAGATCACCTGCTTGGGCGGCTGTGTAAAGCCTCCAGCTAGGCAAACCCCCAACCCCTCCCCTCATTTCCCTTTCTGTAAAACCTCAAAGTTATCAGCCCCTTGAAGACAGGGCTAAGGACATAGGACCTCAGGTCTTCCCACTGTAGCTACACTGATTAAAGTTCCTTTCACCATTACCTTTTCTGTTAGGTTGTTCAGCGGCCAGACCTGATTTGTTGGATCCCCACGGTTAGGCCTCTGGCCCAGGACTCCAGTAGCACTGTCACTGTGCTTTGATAAGGACCATTGAACAATATTCCCTGTAACCGAATTTAGTGTGCAACTGGCATGCAGTATTCATAGACCCTCCGTGCCTTCCCTTCTTCCAGGTAGATCAGAGATGAAGGTGGAAGAAGCAGCTCTTTCACGGTCTCTTCTAATCCCCCTCAGTTCTGTGCTTTGACCCCTCCTCTTAAATCCCTCTCCTTACCACTTTTGATGTAGTTATTTATGAGCCTGCTTTATTCCTGAAGCTAAGCTGTATGTTTCCTAAAGGACCACAGGCGTCAGGTTCACCTTTATATCCTCTGCAGCACACAGAGAACTCACAAAAGAAAGCCAGGGCTACATGAAGCAACTTCCAATGGGTATCAGCCTTGATCTACCTGTATCTTAAATTGATGCCTTTCTGGTTCCCACAGTAAGATTCAAGGAAAAATTTCAGCAGCATTCAGATTCTGGAAGCTTCTTCTCTTTTTCATGCTGGACTCCATTTTTCTCGGCATTCCTCACTCATGTTTATGGACACACATCATGGCCAAACGGCTCAATCATCCCTTCCTTGGCTAGCCAGCCAATGTATTCTGTTCTTGAAGACTACCAGAATATGCCATCCCAAAACATGACTTTTTGGTTTATATATTATTTTGAGCTAAAGGCACCTGAGAACCAGCAAACACAGGAAAACCTCTTTATTTCCCCCTAATTGCCTAAAAACAAAGGATATATATATATATATATATATATATATAAAGGTAACTTCCATCTTTAAAGATGTCTCTGTACAGAGCTACCCAATTCTTATCACTGGACTCTTATCTGCATAACAAGACAGTTCTTATTTACCATATATTTCCTCCCCTCCTCTATCTATAACTTATCTTCTCTGTCCTTAAGTTCCAAACATCTTTTCCTTTGTTTAGACTCAGATTGTATATAGGTGTCAATCATTTGATTGCCTCCCCAGCCACAATTTTCTTGATGGACTTTTATGCCTACAGCTGTAATTAAAACTGTTTTTCTTTCTCAAAACACTAATCTCTGTCCTCTGAAGAGGTTTTTGTTTGTTTGTTTGTTTGTTTTTTGTAGTGCTGAGGATTGAACCATGCGAGGCAGGCACTCTACCAACTGAGACATATCCCTGCACGGTGACAAGGAAGACCAAGCCATGCTGTTTATTTTATCAGAGAGGATCCAGTATGGAAAACAGTTCATCTCAGATAATTTGAAGAAATTTGATGTAGGGAATTGCTATGGTTTGGGACACAAAGGACCTTATGTTAAAGGTCTGTGGCACTATTGAGAGGTGGTGGAACCTATAGGAGGTGGGGCATGGTGGGAGGACGTTAGGTCATTGGGGGATATGGCTTTGAGGGGGATATTGGCATCGTGATCCTTCCTCTTTCTCTGTCTGCTTCCTGGATGCCACGAGGTAAACAGATCTTCTCTGCCATGTGCTTCCAGGCCCAAAGCCATGGGACCAAGTGAATATGGACTGCAACTTCTGAAAACATGAGCCCAAACAAATATTTCTTCCAAGTTGATTATCTCAGGTATTTTTGTTACAGCAACAGAAACCTGAGAAACAGTGGGAGTGATTACCACATGAAACGTACAAAAGTGCTAAAAAATTTGAAATGTCAAGCAAAGGAGCAGGGCAGGAGGGACAAGCCAGATGAGAGCAGCAAAGAGCTGCAGTACTCAGAGGGCTAGAGAGAGCAAGGGAGAAGGGGTGTTAGGAGCCCAGGAACCAGGCTCAGCACTACTGATGGCAACAAATCACACTGGAGCCTGCCAGAGGGGCTGAATCTACCAAGGAGCTGTCACACAGGGGCTGGAACCTTGGCGGACACAGCCAGAGATGCTGCTCAGTTTCCTGCAATGCCTCCCACTGGCCTGCTGGGGAGGGGAAATTTTTCCTTTATCCTCTAAGGTCTAGTGGTTGGTTCCTGTGAAATTAATTGAAATAAGAGAGATAAGAGTAAATTCAGTTTGTGCAACACACATACATGGAAGGGTGCTCAGTAATGAGCAATTCAAATTGCTGGTTAGAATTTGGAGTTTATGCTGGTGAGGTGGCACACACCTGTAATCTGTTTTGGGAGGCCGAGGCAGGAGGATCATGAATTCAAAGTCAGTTTCAGCAAAGGTGAGGTGCTAAGCAACTCAATGAGACCCTGTCTCTAAATAAAATACAAAATAGAGCTTGAGATGTGTCTCAGTGGCCAAGTGCCCCTGAGTTCAATCCCTGGTACCAAAAAAAAAAAAAAAAAAAAAAAAAAAATTGGGGGTTTACTACTCAACTTCACTGAGGAAGGGAGTTGGGGGAGAAAAGGCTCCTAAGGAAGAACAAACAAGTTTCCTTAGTAAGGACACATGGGATTTTACGAGAATGAGAGACAAGAATGTTTAGGCAGGTGTGAGTGGACTTTCTGTCTTCTTCCTTGCTATTTGCTTCCCCAAAGAGGGGCTTTATGGGAGGGTCACCACTATTCTCTCTTTTAGCAATAGACTTGCCTCCAAAGAGGAGATTTATGGCAGTTTTATTTCTTAGAAGTTTCTGGTTTTTGTCAGAGAAGAGAAGCTCTGAGAAGGCTTTTTAAAATTTTTTATTTCTCCTGCATCCGTTGAATCTCAAATGTCTTCAGCTTAAAATAATACCAGTGGGTCCCCATAGGCTAAAGCTGACTGAATGCTAGTTGCTCAAGAGGGCGTGGAAAATGTAGATGGCCAGATTCTAGTCCATGCGCCTTGGAGAAGACAGGAACAAGATATGGGTCTGAGAACAGGCAAACCACCAGCCTTCTGTGGTCATCTGTGATATAGCTTTACCATTTCCTTTTACTAGAGTCCTGCATTATGAAGGAAGCAATGCCTACCCCTCCAAGAGCAACTCAGACAGTTCACTCCTGGGTCTACTTAAATCACTTAAGTGATGGTACTGCCTAAATAACAAAAAGAGATTTTTATTAGAGAGACCTCACTACCCCCAATGGTCACATACATGAAACTATTAACTTATTTGGGTTTATGGAATATGGAATAGAAAGAACTCTTTTTTTTTTCCAAGCCACTTGAATTACTAGGAACACTTTCCCTGCAATTCCCCCAAAAAATTAAGTCAGGGAAAGTTACCAATGATGGGATCCATGCTTCTCATTCAAGAGAGATCACTGAAGTTTATTATGGACAAGCAGAAATGTGAAATGGATTTTTCTGGTCTTACCCTTTCGAGTGGCCTGAATCAGATCTTGGAATTCTGTAGCCATTATTTGTGAATGAAACCACTAGCCATTAAGAATCAGTAGCTCACCAATTATGCATTTGGAGTAAATAATGGGAAAAATTATTTATTTTTGCTAATTTGACAAGCAAGGTAGTTTGATGGCATGTCAGAATCTTCTCATGTTGCAAGAAAAGACAACAATAAAGAACGTACCATAAGCTTGTGGGAAAGCCAGACTCCCCTGAAGTGCAGGTTGCTCATAGTAGCAGAAGGGTAAATTCAGCAACTGCCAAGTTCATTCTGTTTTCAGCACTATTCAGTGGGACATACACCCGATCATTTTTACTTTTTTCTATGTATGTACTCATGCCCTCTTTTTGTACTTCCCTCAAGGACTTTCAGCTTCTCCTTAAATAACTCATGTTCTTCTAGCCCAACACGTTGGCAAAAGCAAGTTGTTTTGGCAGCAGGGCCATTAATGATAGGTGTTGGTGTAAGCCTTGGCAGCCAGTGCTCTGGGGAAGGCAGTGACCTGATTACTGACAGCTGTTAGAGCCTCGCTTGTCTGTGTTTTAATTTCCCCAGCAGAGTGGCATGAACACCACCATCATTAACATTTAATTTTGATTTAGTATGTCTACACAGGCTGGGAAAACTAAAGTGCAGCCTGTTGCCTATAAAAGTTCAAGCCCTCTTGAAGTCATTCTGAACGGCACCTGCTCAGGGTCAAGCGATGGGCAGAGGGAGCTTTTCAAGGTTGTTCCAGTTTTTGAAGTTTTCCTTTTCTACAGGAGTCCTGAAAGGTGAACCAAAGAGCTAAAGAGCCAAAAGAACAGCAAAATCCTCTTCCTACTCCTTGGTAATTATACTGAGAAAAAAACCCCAAGAATTAAAATTAAGTTAAACTAGAGATCAAGACCCAGGTTTATAACACAGATTGAAAGGAATTAAATATCAATATTAGTGGTGGCATGTGTTGTTAAACTGAGCTAAGTGGATAATTTCAACAAATATTGGAAGGTGACAAAGACTCTCCTCTCAACCAGATAGATTCTTTTCAACTAGGCCTCAATTTTGGCCTATAAAAATGACAAATTGTTGCCACAAATAATTTTGTCCCTCCTGCACTAAAAGACTCGAAAAACACTAACATAGTTTTCTTTCTTTCTTTCTCTCTCTCTCTCTCTCTCTCTCTCTCTCTCTCTTCAATACTGGGAATTGGACACATAGACACTCTACCACTGAATTATATCCCTAACTCCTTTTATTTTTTTGAGATAGATTCTCACTAAGGTGCTTAGGCTGGACTTGAACTTGTGATCCTCCTGCCTCAGCTTCCCAAGTAGCTGGGATTCTGGGGTGCATCACCATGCTCAACAGAACAAAGATTAACACAGTTTCTAAAAACTCAGGGCTACACCTCTAGAATGAACCAACCCCTGTTAAAATGTCTGCCCTGAGGAAGTCAACACTACCAAGAGAATAGTCTGTTCCAGCTACACCTGTTAATAGGCCCGTGAACTTCCTACCAGCTATAGAGCAGTTCCTTTAGAAAGCTTGCCATTGGAGATGTTGATCTTCAACCAGCCAAAATGGCTTCTCCAGGACCTGAGAGCATTTTTGAAATGTAAACATTCAGGGAAATAAGTCTCAGTGTGTGTGCCTTGCTCTGTCTTTTCTAGTCCTTCCTAGCATAACAATTTGAAAAGTTTGCTTCCTCTAGTCAGGCACTAATTAACAAACCCAGCCTTTGCTCACCCCTCTCCTTGTCTTCTACTCTAAACCCTCAATTTGCCTCTTTAACACCTGGTCATCCCTACACAAATGGACGTTGATCTCAGTTCACGCTGGACCTCTTCCCCTTCACTATGGGGTTATCACAGAATATTCGTAGCACTTTAGTGTCCAGCTTTACTTTTGACAAAGATTAAATACACTTTCTTTCTGTCCTAGTTTTGACAGATCACAGAGCCAAGAAGGCCAAGGTTGTGAACTTATTCTCCATATGGCTTTGCCTGCACTGTGGTCACCTGTGTGCTCCTCCGTCAGGTGTTTCACAGATGCCTTTCATTGATCACAGGGGAGACCAGATGAGAAAGCGGAGATGGCTCAGCACAAACCATGAGTGATTTTTTTTTTTATGGTTTCTCATAACCTCTTCTAGAACTCAAATACATGGATGGTGTGGCTCACCGCCTTCTCTTTGTACACTTCAGTTGGAAGAGTACCTATGTCCTCCCTTCTGCAGATGCCCTTCTTTCTTTGTCTCCAACATTCGGAATTCTCCTGTCTTTTTAGCATCTAGTTCATGGTTCATTTCTTGCACAGTTCTTTGTCGAGGACTCTGTCTCTGGGGTCTATAGCATTTGTCCCTGTCTCATTTTGTTCCTGTCATTGGCACATAGTCATTTTATTTGTGCCTAAAAGAAACAAGGGAATTATCAGTGTGATATTCCACCTCTTTATTTTCCACCTGTGTCTAGCATCAAACTAAATATATTGAAATTATTCAGTAAACTGTATTTTAAATATTTTTATTGAGCTTTCAAATGGCTTTGACAAATTTCAGCAAAATGATGTTGAACTTCATTTATTGGGTGGACAACAGAATTTTATTATGACTCTCAAAGTGCTTACAAATATATACAGAATTAAACCAGTGTTACTGTATTTTATACAGAGTGAGAAATCTATTGTCTGGGAAAATTTCCCCAATTGTATGTGCTACCATACAGTAATATTGTATTTTACCACAAAAGAAAATCATTTGGCATGTTATATTATAACAGCTGGTTCTTTACACTTAAATTGCAGTTAGCCTACATTTTCATAGCTTTATGCATATCTCTTTATTATGATAATATACTTTCTGCCCATTTTAAAGAGAGAAAAAATTATAAGATGTCCTAGATTAGATGGCTCATAAAACTCCTCAGAAGGATTCAAATGTCCAGTTCTCTGCAGTAATTGGATCTCTTTTGTTGCTTTGTTTTAATCAGGGATAGAACTTTAACATTTTATATAAACTGCTGTTAGGATAAGTAAAAAAAAAACATTTCACTAGAGAAAATTACAATTTATAAAAATGATCGGTATTTATCATAGTTAACTTCCACAGAGTTTTTAGAAACACAAAATACCCTTTCATGGGCATAATTGCTCATATGCTAACAACCAGAAAGAATCCCCCAAAATGGTGATTTTCTAATTGTGTTCCATAGAGATACCAGAGAGCAATTTTCAGATGTATTAGTCTCTTATTGCTTCTGTAACAAATTAGCACAAAGTGCAGTGGTTTAAAACAATACAAATTTGTTATCTACAATTCTGAATGTCAGAAGTCTAGAAAGGTCTCAGTAGGCTAACAGAAGGTATAAGCAGGACTGTATTTCTTTCTGCAGGCCCTAAAAGGGAATCAATTTCTTGCCTTTTCCAGCTTCCAGAAGCACCATTCATTCCTTGGCTCAAGGTCTCCTTCTATCTTCAAAGTCATCAATGGCTGGGGAATCTTTCATTATATCATTCTGACTCTCCTGTCACCTCTTTCACTTACAAGGTCATTTGTGACTACATTGGGCCCACCCAGATAATTCAAGATAACCTTGCCATCACCAGTCACCTAACTGGCAACCTTAATTCCATCTGCAACCTAACCACATATCAAATTTATAGGTTCAGTTATTATAAGGCAAACATGTCTGGGCAGGTTGTTATTATGCTTATCACCCCAAGAATCACACACATTTAAGTTAAATTCTTAAAACAGAAAAAAAAAACCAAACAAACCCAGGTTAATTATTTAGAATATTCAGAAGAAATGAAACAAATACTAAAATGTTTAATGTTTTGAACTTTAAACACCAGACACTACAAGCATATTGTGCTGCCAGGTTACTCATTGGTTTTGGTACAAACTTTAAAGCTTCTAATGCTATATGTATGTATGTGCATATAATTCATTTTGGGGAAGTTTAATTATCTAATGTGTTTGGTTCAGCTAAAACAGAATCCAATCCACCATTTCCTCCTTAATATTTGGCATTCTTGGTTGTTTGTGAAACTTAGCACCTGAGAATCCCTGTTCTCTGCTTTTGCTATTATCAGATTGTGCTAACATGCTGAGAGTGTGTGCCAGTATCTTTTCTTGTGGGTAGGAGGAGGTCATCTTTTTCTCCTTTATGGATTCCATAGAGAACCCTCCTCAACACTGCCTTAGCTTATGTAGAAAATGCAGCTTCTATAAAAATGTGCTATTCTGCATCAACAAAGGGAGTAAGACCTATGGCCTGGATGTTTCAATTGGCTCTTTAATCATCACAACTGTGTTAGTGCCCATCTTCATTGTTTCCCCCCACCTCTACTATATACTTAAGCTATGTTTCATATCATTTTTTTAAATTATTTCATAGGGTTTTAGACAGATGGAAGAGTAAACAGATATGTTCAGCCTGCCATCTTGACCCACAACTTTCCAAATATTTGTTGGGTAGCTTGTGCTGCAATGTGCACAATCAACAGAATAATCAGTGTGATCAGGTTTGAGTCCAGGTTGTCACTTATTAATGGTGGGTTCCAGACAGGCCACATTTTTTTTGTAACATAGGGTAAAAAAATAATATCATGGCATTCTCCCTTTAATGTATATTTATCATCCTAAATAAACCTGTTTATGCCTAAAAAAAATAGCATCTTAGATGTCAGTAAGGAATCATCTAAATAGTGCTATCCAAAGGATTTAGCATAGTGCTGGCACATGGCAAGCCTTCAGTAAATGGAAGTTTATTGTTTATTAACTTATCAGTGAGAGTATCATAGAAAATACATCACTGTGATTATGTTATTGGAAATCAAGTATAACAATGCTTATGTGTAATGCTTGGTGTTACTTCTTGTCACAGTGAGATGGAGTTCAGAAACTGCAGTGATGATTGTATGGGAAGGTTCTTGAAAATGGAAGCATAAAGCCAAAGAGGGTTTTCCATCAGTCCTTCCTTAAAAAAAAAAATATCAGTGTGGAGATTTGCTGAGAGAATAACTAAGTTTGAAAAGGCTTATACTTGACCAAAACTTGGGTGTGCTCCACAGAAAAGCTTTGTTTGGGTGGTGGTTGTTTAAGCTTATAAGGCAAAGCAAAACAAGTATGGCCATTAGAAAGAGCTTAATGGAGTTAGGCATCCTAGAAATGGACAGGCTGACTTACAACTTGAAAACATTGAAAAAGAAAATCCTGATACCACATTGGAATTACCAACATTTTAATGTTTTGAAATATAATATGAAGGAACTACAGGTACCTTCCTTGATGTGTCAGTGCAATCAGATGACAGCAACAAAAATTTCAAATCTGAATGTGATATAAAATTTAAATTAAGTCTGAGATAAGTAGATTTAATATTTTTCTAAATGGTGAAATAGCCATTTATTCCAACTCCATTCACTGAGTGACCCACATTTTCCACTATGACTTGAAGTATCACCTGTACTACCTATTATTTTCTTCATTTACCGCCACTTCCTGTCTTCTGAAAAAATCATCAAAATTCTATACCCTGGTCATAGGGGTGGGAAATGGACCCAAATGACCACTAATAGCTTTTTCCGGATTTTTTTTTTTTCCTAACTGAAATTGTCAGCAGTGAGATCTTTGTGCTTTGGTCTTGAATCTATATGTCAGTCTTAATTTGCCTGACAGAGGACAGGTGGCAACTACTGATGGTGTTAAGCTTCGCTGATTCTAATTGCCCTAAGGGTAGGTTTGTTGCTGCCCCCCAGTTTGAGAATATGGTGGCTAAATATCCCTTTTTGCTTAAACTAGATATCCTTGGGTTTTTAATCACTTAAAAATGAAAAACCATGTTTATTATAAATTTGTAAAAATATTTGGGTCTATTTTATTCTCCATCTGTTCCCACTGATCTACTTTTCTAGAACTAAACTGCTTCAATGTCTTCATGCTTCAATATCCTTTAGTGTTAATACCATGTTAGTCAACTTTCTATCACTATGACAAATACCTGAGATAAATCAACTTAAAAAGGAGGGAAAATTCATTTTGGCTCATGGTTTCAGAGGTCTCAGTTTGTGGCTGTTTGGCCATTGTTTTGGGCGGTAGCAGCACAGTACATTATTGTGGGAGTGCAGGGTGGAGGAGTTGCTCAGCTCATGGCAGCTAGAAAGCAGAGAGAGAGGAGGGTTCAGGATCCCAATATCTTCTTTGAGGGCATGTCCCTAGTGATCCAGCTTCAGGTAGAAAATGATGGGTTTGAAAAATCACAGGGAAAATTCTGGGAATTTCAAATAATCCAGTTTGAAGGAAGAAATGGGTAAGAGAGGGTTGGGGTGTAGTTTGGTGATAGAGCATATGCTCTGCATGAACAAGGTCCTGGGTTCAGTCCACAGCATAACAAATAAAAAAAAAAGTGGGGTTGGGGATATAGCGCAGTTGGTACAATGCTTGCCTTGCAAGCACAAGGACCTGGGTTCAAGTCCCAGCACCACCAAAAAAAAAAAAAAAAAAAAAAAAAATCCAACAAAGGTAAGAGAATAATAAAAGGAAGCTTGAAGATAGGTTGTGGCAGTTTGAATTCATTTTGTGATGGACAGATTTTGAACAGAGAAATAAGGTGTAAATGTTGAAGAAGATGGATTATTAGTAGAAGGTTACTGTAAATATGAGCATTATATTAAAATATTATCCATAGTTCTTAATGCATAATTTAAGTATATTTAATTTGTAGAGCATAAGGACTCTTTAATAAAATATATGTAATAAATAATTCATATTTGAAAATGTGCATCAGCTTCATGCCTTTTCACTGGACATCAGGCAAATCAGAAGGCAATCTCAATAATTCTTCTACTTCTTCTTGCAAAGCCTCTGCTTTTTCATGCAACAGCATCTACAATAAAAAAATCAAGACCTGAGGCCAAAATGTACATTGCTAGAACTGCCAACATTTTTACCACTATTAGAAGCCTGAATCTTTACACATCAATAATCTAGACATTAAAACTAAAATAACAAGATTGAAAAATGGCCATTTAAGAACAAGTGATTATAGTAAATGAGGCTAAGGCATTTAGTTAAAACCATTTTAGCTGATCATTGCATAGTATTCCAAAAATAAAGAGGCTTTAATACTCTCCAAGATTTGTTTTATTGGAGACTTGGCCACTTGAGAATTAATTTTTAATCTATAAAATCTTAGACAATTTTGCAAAAATTTAATGAGCTCCTGGAAAAGTAATCCTTTATATATGCATTTTATTAATCCTCAAAATTTAGTATGCCTTTAAAAATTCATCAGTATTTTTAGGAAAAGTTATTCAACTTCTTTAGTGACTATGGTTGATTTCAAAAGTAACAAAAAAGGAAAAAAAGTATTTCTAAAATAAGACACATAGAAGATTTCAATAAATAACGATTCCCCTTTCTTCTAAAATGCAGAAACACTTTGGGTTTCATATATGTAGGGGTGAAATATTAGCACTACTTCTGTTATAACATTTTTATAATAAAATGTTTATCAAAATCATACAAAGGGGAAAAATAATATGAAAGCAAAAATAAAAAAAAACAAAAATACTCTACCAATTTGATAAAGTATAGCACTACACATTATTAAAATGTGATTAACATGTAATCAAGTAAACTTTCCAGTATCTGAGAGAAGGATCACCAAGTAAGATAAATCTCCCTCTAAAAAGTACACAAACCAACAAGTAAATTGCACAAAAAACATATTCCAGTAATAGTATAGAGAACACCATCTACCTCAAATTACTTATAGTTTTAAAAATATCTACCAAAGAGCTGGGGATATAGCTCAGTTGGTAGAGAGCTTAACTCCCAGGCACAAGGGCCTGGATTCAATCCCCAGGACCACAAAAAGGAGTGGGGGGGGGGGGGAAGAAGAAGAAAAAAGCTCCAAGTTGGTTTTCAAACATATTATTTGGGCTGGGTATGTGGCTCAGTGGTTTTGCACCCCTGAGTTCAATACCTGATAGCCCCCCCCCAAAAGGAAAAAAAATCTACCAATTCTCAGATCTATTTCTTGAACTCCTACTTTAAGTATTTGCAGAGATGGAGGTGAGGCTGAGAAAAAAACTATACAGATGTGGTAAGAGGGAACCAAGAATCTAAGATTAAGTAAAATCATCTCCAGAGAGAGAAAAGTTACAGTAATATAAAAATACTGGAAACAAATTTTGGTAGGTTAAAACGCTGTTTATAGGAAGGTATTTAAAGTACGTGGAGAACTCTAAGAGGCAGTCTTGGAAAGGCTATGTTTTCAGAAAAAGACTGGCTAAAAGGGGAAAGGTGCCCTTTGGAAGCAGAGCCATGAAGGAAAAAAAAAATGAGGGCAAAATTTAGGATGCTGTAGGACAAAAGGAATAAAAAATTCCAAGGACACAAACCTTGGTACACTTCTCCCCACCCTGAGCTATCCATGAAAGACACCATATTTCACAACTCTGAGATAATACTCTTGAACTGGGAGTCTCATGAACTATTCCAAGTGGCAACCCTGTCCAAGAAATGCAACAGCATAAGCAGTTATCATCACTGCTTGAGAAAAAAAAAAAAAAAAACCAGAAATGAGAATCAAAGCTCTTCAGTTCATAAAAATTCCCTCTCTGCCAGGTGTGATGGTATATGTCATATCTATAATCCCAGGGACTCAGACTCAAGAGGCTGAGGCAGAAGGATTGCAAGTACTCCTTGGTCTAATCCTAGGTACAAACAAAGCAAACAATTTTTTTTTTCTGAGCTCACAAAGAAATAGGAAGAAAAAGGCAAAATGTTCATAACAAAAAAATAATAACTATAATTATGTTCAAGGAAGAACAGATCTGAATAAAAAACCTAATTAGGGTCACTGAAATATGAAAAGTGGGAAAATTATCAGGAGAATAAAAACAACAACAACAAAAAGATATAAAAAAGAGATTGGTCATATTGAAATGGAAGATAGGCAAAGAAGATCTAATATAAATACAATTAGAATTGTTAAAGAAAAAAATCAAAAGGATCAGAACTAATATTAACTTCAATCCCCTAAAAATTCTTAAAATAAGAGAAAATAAAGACATATCCTAATGAAACTACTTGGATTTAAAGATAAAGAAAATAGGTTAATGTTTTATATACAAAAAGGAGGGCAGGGAGCCAGGCAAGGTGGTGCATGTCTGTAATCCCAGCAATTTGAGAGGCATAAGCAAGAGGATTGCAAGTTCAAGGCCAGCCTCAGTAATTTATTGAGGCCCCTAAGCAACTTAATGAGACCCCATCTCAGAAAATAAAAAAGGGCTGAAGATGCAGCTCAGTGGTAAATTCCCAGTACCAAAAAACAAAAACAAAAATGGGAGAGGAGAGAAGAAAGCAAATAAAATCTGTGCTTAAAAATTAAAAAAAAACAACCCCAAGTAACATTTCAACACATTATTTCTATTGTGTACTTTCAAATTAAAGAAAAAAAAAAGAGTTGTAAATAAATATTGAATTCTGGTTAGCAAATTAGGTCCCCCCACATCAGTGGTAGAATTTAGCAATTCTGAAACTACTTTCAGTGTATTCTATTGAACAATATAGATAGATATAATAAAAACAGGAAGCAAGTTTCTCAATGTTGGAGAAAGGAACTAAAAATACAAAAAGAAAAACTTCTATAACAAGTCCTGTAGTATAGGATGAGTGTGGAAAACAAATGATGACTGGAAATTCTTCAACACCTCCATTAAGAGGTGGAATTCTCTTCCTTTTGGTTCTGGGATGGCCTTGATGATCTACTTATAACTAACAGAGTACAGTAGAAATGATGCTGCATGATAGGGCTCAACTGAAAGAAGTCTTGTAGCTTCTGCTTTGGTTTCTTGGAATGAGAACACTGCAAGGTCATTTAACTGCTCTTAGATCACAGCACCCATGCTGGAAGAAAGCCAAGTTACATGGAGATTATAGAAAGATAAATAAGAAACCACAATATTTTAAAAGAAATAAATTAGATTGAATAATAAAAAAAGAGTACAAAATACAAAGAGTTTTTGAACTCTTGAATTTCTTATTCTTTTCATTTTTTGGTGTTTATTAGGGATTGAATCAGGGCCTCACATATGCTAAGCAGGCACTGTACCACTAACCCTAGACTCCTGAACTTCTATAAGAGCAGACTTATGCACATAATAGCAACGGCTGTTACTTATGGAAAAGGAAGAATGATTTGGATGAGGAAACCCAAAGTCAGGAATAATTTACAGAGAGAACTGGGTCCTAATAAAGGAACAAGTCTCAAATGCCTGGATAGATTTTAGAATTGCTGCAATGCACTGCTCATATATAGTAGTTAGCCTACCTCTGATTTCACCATTGTATCCTGTGTCTTTTCGGTTCACAAGTCCTCACTGAGAAGAGCTTGTGAAATTGTATCAAGGTACTTCACCTGCATGTGGACTTGATTTAAGAGAAATACTGTACCTTGAACCTGGAGGCTGAGGCAGAAGGACTGCAAGTACTCCTATGAACCTATGTCTGATGCCATACTGGAAAAGTCTTTTGGGGTTGACTATATGATGTATGTAAGAGAAATGTAGATAATCTATGACCACAGGGAGGGCTTTGGGAATGACTGCAAATTATCTGACATTCCTTTCATGTAGAAGTGGGATTCTAATTTTCCTTCCTTTTAATCCAGGTCTAATGACTGGTAACTAACTGTATGCAGCAGAAATGATACTGTGTTACTTCTGAGGTTAGTTCAGAAGATTTCTTGCATTTTTTGCCTTGATCTCTTGGAAATGCTCACTCCTCAGATGTTCCTTCTCCTAACCTAGTTGCCCTGTAATGAGACCCAAGCCACATGGAAAGGCCATGTGCAGTTGCTCCAGTTGAAAGCTCCAGTAACGGGGGAGCTGGGATCATGGCTCAGTGGTAGAGTGCTTGCCTCAGCACTAAATAAAAATAAATAAACAAAATAAAGGTATTGTGTCCATCTATAACTAAGAAAATAACTGAGTTATGTAGAAAATCACTGGTACATGCTAAAATGAGTATGTGAAAGTCTAATAAGGAATAGGCTATCTACTATCTATCTTAAAAGTATCCATTCCCCCAATATTTACTAATCACAAAAGGGAAAATAATAGCTTAAAGAAAGAAATTGGCAAACATCACTTCCTTAAACCAAATGGTCTAAGTTAATGTCAGCAATGGAACAAAAATGATATCATGTGGCTCCTGATATGATGTACTGAAGGATACACATAATTTTTGTGGCATTTCTGCCAAAAAATGTATAACTTCAAAATAATCTTAATTCATTTCCTTATTTCCATCCCGGATCCCTTATTTACAGTTTTTTTTTTGGGGGGGGGTACCAGGGATTGAACCCAGGGGTACTTTACCACTTAGCCACGTCCCCAGCTCCTTTTTATATTTTATTTAGAGACATGGTCTCACTGAGTTGCTTAAGGCCTTGATAAGTTGCTGAGGCTAGCTTTGAACTCCCAATCCTCCTGCCTCAGCCTCCAAGAGCCACTGGGATTACAGGCATACATATACCACTGTGCCCGGCCTTACTTACAATTTTATAACCCAATACTGTACTTAAAATCCTGCTGCAAATATCCATTAACTCTTTAATCTGGCTGGAAAGTAGAAGAGATTGAATCAGAAAAAGTATCTTAGTCTATAAGATGAAAGCCTTGTATTGAGAATGACTGAGCAACAAGAAAGAAGGAATACTGGTCCCTGGATACACCACTCATTCCCATGTCACCTCTAAACTATTTATGTTTAAACTTGTCTAATAATTTTTTCTAACTTAAAGTCACTAATTTTGTTCATTGTTACTACAGCTCCATTTATAGCCTTAATAATATACAGTCTAACTCCACAGTCCTGGCTATCCTACCTCCTGTTTCCTTGTATACATCACCTAATTTTGTTAGGTCTCATTTATTCTTTCAAATAGTTGTTAAACACATATTATAGACTTAATGCTGTGCTAGGTGCTATAGAAATGAAATTGACTATAACTTTGTTCTTCCCACCAACCCAAAGAACTTCTAATCTAATGGGACAAAGACCATCTAAGTGGTTTCATCTGTATACTGGGGATAGTACCAACACTGCCCACTACATAGGGTCATTATAAAGATTAATTAAGGTAATGTATTCAATGAGAGCCCCATTCAAATAAGTAAGATTTATTTTCTAACTATTTCTGTTTTATATATGGCAATTATGTAACAATGAAGTCTAAAAGAAGCCAAACAATTTCGGATTTATAACTATAGTGGAGACTAAGTAAGAAATAAATCAAATTATTGAGTAATAGCTTTACCTATGTAGACAGATCGACAATGGTAATCCATATTGGATCCAGCAAAGTACCTAGATAGTGAATGGCCTAAAACAACATTATTTAATATGGATGAGGAAACATACATGAAACAGAAACTCACTGGGGCAAAGAGAGCTGTTTTCAAAATGAGAGCTGTGAAAAACTACCAAAAAAATGAAAGACTAGCTGGGCATGGTGACACACACACACCTGTTATCCCAGTGACCCAGGAAGCTGGGGCAAGAGGATCACAAATTTAAGGCCAGCCTGGGCAACTTGGTGTGATTGTATTTTAAAATAAAAAAACTCCAAAAGATCTGGCAATGTAGTTCAGTGGTAGAATGCCCTAGTACTTCAAAAAAGAAAAAATGAAATAATAGATTAGTTCCAGAGGGTAGTACTCCAGTATAGTGGTAGAATTTTTTTTGCCTCAATATATTGGGATAATTTTTGTAATACTAAGAGCACCCGAAAATTGAAGAAACTGAATTTTCAGAAAGTGAATTCATCAGAAAGTGATTGGTTTTTCTTTCCTCAGTGTCTAAAAAGTTCCTGTCAATGATGGTGTTCAAGGCAGGAAGACCAGATGTCAGAGATGCTGAGGAAAGAACTTCTGTGAAAAGACTGTGGAGGCAGAACTCAATGATTTCTAAGATTCCTATACTTCAATGAACATTCAAAACTGTCTTTACATTTTAGGAAGTCTGTTCTTTTTAGCAAGCCTTGTGTCATAACAGGTGCAGTATTTGTACTCACAAATTCTGAATACATATATTTGTTTCTATCAAAATAAACTCATGTGATATTAAATATTTTGTTCTGAAGTATAAAGTACAAGGAAATAATACTACGAAATTTATAATAAAAGTTAAAAAATAGTTTCCTTGCTTACCTTTGCTGATGAAACAATTTGCTTGGCCTGGCATCTTGATAAATGATCAATTGTCCTTATTAGCACTTCTGGGTTAGCATTAGCTAAATGCATTAGACTTTTGTAACCTGCATCGTATAACTGTTTTGCTCGACCCTAAAAAGTGTTACAAAAATAAGTAGGATGAGAATTTGAAATTAGGAAAAAATTCACACACAGCGATAGGAATAAACTAAGATAATAAAGTAGATATGTGTGAAGAGATAACACCTCAGAATCCTAAACATACTTAAAAAGATGCAGCTGAGTAGTTCCAATCTGAGTGCATGTAGTTTTTTATGTAGCTTAAGTCAGCTAATGTGTGCTAAAATCAGGAATGAGAAAGCCATTAAGGCATTTAGGTTAGTGGTACTAATAAAGTTCTTCAAGCAAAATGTTCTAGCCTGATATCTTTCAAATGTTCTCATCATCTACTCAGGAGACCAGTGTGTGTATGTGTGTGTGTGTGTGTGTGTGTGTGTGTTTTCTCAGTGGAATTAAGAACTAAATAATAAAGAATAAATTAATTAAAAATAGAAACCACTCTCTTAGAAAACATAAATGACCTTTGCTGTCACTGAATCATCACTACCTTAAACAAGCACCGAGTACAAACTAAGAGAAGGTAATTCCACATTGGAACGGAGGAAGGAAGTGATGTGGTAGCATGCACATTCTTGTGGAGAGTCACTCCCATCTCTACTGTTATTTTTTTTTCCACAACTGAGATTTTTCATTAGATTTGTTTCCCAATTAGCAGTGGATTTCTGGAAGGCCATGGCAGCAGCAACTAATACACACACACACACATATATATACATTTTTTATAATATATGTCAGGTTTTATTGTTTTGTGAAGTCTTCCTACAGTGCAAGTGATAGAGCCTTGTTGCTTATTTGTCATGGGAGCCATACACACAAAAAAATTTATATATACATATATGTGTATGTATATTTGCATATATATAAGTGGAACATATGTATGTATATATGTGTATGTGTACATATGCACACACATAATAAATGCCATATATATCTCGCCATGAAAAATGAGCAACAAGGCTCTATCACTTGCCCTGTAGTAAGACTTCACAAAATAATGAAACCTAATTTTTTTGTTAGTTGTAATAATCTTCAGTTGAGAAATTGAAAAGCTACTAACCTCTAAGACTCCAGTCACTTCCATGAGAGGGATTAGCTCTACCTTCACACAGTAAGTCAGCTTTTTGGTAAGTTCTACCAAAAGGGCCCTATAAACCCAAAACTCCTCAAGTTCCTGTAGAATGCAAGGAAATACATCAAATTTAACTTTTGTAAGTTATTTCCAAGTTTAATTTGTGTGGTATGAGGCTCAGATAGGATATTATCTTATTAAATTCAGGAACATGGATTAAACCAGAGATGAAAGATTATTCCAGGCCAAATTATTAAGAGGAAACATGATAGAGACTCTGAGGAACTGGATGAACTAGTTTAGGGAGGTGGGAAAAGATTGAAAATTGAAAAACAAGTGAATAGAAAGAGCTCTATTCATTTTTATCAAAACATCAGAAAGTGAATGATTTTTCTTTCCTAAGTGACTAAAAATAATTCCTATCTCTAGGAATTTATCCTGAAGACAAAATATTAAATATGGAAAGATTCAAATGCATGATAATGTTCAATGCAGCATTATTAAACTTTCACAAATACTGGAAATCATGAATCAATAACTATTAACTCTTGGTGGGTAAATGCTCATATCATTTTATCTATTTTGTATGTTTGAAATTTCTATAATAGTAGTTTATTTTATCAAAAGGTTCATTCCAGCCATTGTGAGAGTTTGTGATGCATGTAACAGCACTATCTAGCCATATCGAGACCACCAAGAAAGTAGTCAATAAAGATGGCAGAGTAAAAAGAAGACCATGAATAGAACTACTGAATCAATCAACCCTGGAATTGCATTAGTTCTTGCCTTCCTGTTACATAAGATAATCATTTTTCTTTATTGGCTAAACTTCTTTTAAATTTTCCTATTAATTGTAGTTAAATATAATTTACTAATATGATTGGTATACTATTTTATACAACTTATAAAACTTTTTAAAAGAAAAAAACACTTTAAAATATTAAAAAATACATTGAGAACATAAGTTATCAGATTTTTTTAGGATCAGCCATCAAATTACAGTTGTTTTTCAAGATCTATGTATAGATTATTTTATTTGAGCAATTCCATTAGGCTCAAACCCTCAGTCCTAAATAACACAAAAGGAAATAATATCAAGGAGAGCAATTTTAATTATGGAGAACAACAAACAAAAAAATTAAGAATATACATTTTAAAAATTTGTTTCACCTTATAACTTGTAATTTTTGTCTGATGCTTAACTGGCATATGATTAGGGATTATAAACTAACACTTAAAAATCGTCCTAAGTAAATTATATTTAGAAAGGTAAATTTGCTAAAATAATTATCATCCAATCCAAAGCCAAGTATTTTTGAATTATTTACTCCCTTCATCAGTACATATGACAGAATTAATTGTCATATAAATACATAGAACATCGATGTTTAAGGTAGAAAAAATGAAGTAAATTTAAATCTTAGAAAAATTAGAATTCATGAGGAAAGAGTTTAAAAATTGAGTATAGACACAAACATGGAAAGGATTACTATGCTATCCAATAAAAAATTAAAATGTAGGAAAAATGGTTTATGTTATAAATTCAATTAAAAATTATCTGTGTAGGAAAGTCTATAATCCTTTGTTATATATTTTTGAGGAAATACCTGAAAAATACTAATGATGGCCTTAAAAGTAGATTAACTAGGCACTTTCTACTTACTTTATATTTTAGTTAATTCAGGAATTTTTATATCTTTACCATCACTATGTATATAGTACTCTTTTGTAGGCAGATAAAAACAAAGATACTTTTTCGATAAATTTTGAGTGCTTTGAAATAACACAATAAGTCAACAATGAGGAATACTGACATACTGTCAGTATTTATTAGTGGGTTTAGTAACAGTTAAAACAAGAAGATGTACCAAGTATAAATTATATGTTTAGTGGAATTACCTCACAGAAATGTAACACACAGGATGAGAAGGAAGCAGCTCCCGTAAGTAGATTTTGTATATATCCTCGAGACATGTTAAATTTTTCAGACACACTCCAAATGTTGGTCTCTTTGAGCAAGGTATAAAGAACAAAAGACAGGTAGAGTCTGTTGACAATGTCCTTGTCCACCTTCTAGAAAGACAAATAAATTCATGTACCCAGATGGACAACAGGTAAAGTGGATGAAGCTGTACTATAGGACAGCAAGAATAGAATGATTCCAAGGAAATAAAACTAATCTCTAATGTAAGCTTCAAACTGATTATCACTTGATTGCCAGTAACTACCATACACAGGAGAGAGGCAAAGGATGGTTTTCTTCTCAGCAACACTAGGAAACAAATACAGGGAGGAAGCTGTAGAGATTTATATATATTTACTGTGGTATTTATAAATTGTACATTTGTGTGACTGCTATTATAAATTACATAAATGCATGTTGATAAATATGTTGATAAGCATGCCTATATTGTAAACTAAGAGTGAATATTATGCTATGATTTCCATATTATCATGATAAATTAACTGATGTTCCCAAAGTTAAAACATTAAAAGAGAAAAATGCTTGCTGTTTTTGAAGATTTCTGTTTCTGTGCATATTTTTGCCTGTGGTATCTTTGGTGTTTAGTGACTATTTCTGAGTAAAGTATTTCCTTGCTAGCATCAAATTAACTGAGAAAATAACTTGTGCTTAAAACTAAAGGAAAACAAGGATGAACCTGAAGGAAAAAAAGGGGGTATAGAATGTAAAATGATACCTTCTACTAAATGGTGTTCGAAATGAGAACTCAGGGTGATATATTGGAGCATTTATGAGTTATAGAATCTGCATACTGATGCTGGATCACTCTTGAAAAGTATTAAGCTAAAAAACCTTAGTTGAATAGCAAGTAGGACAAGATAGCTTTTTAATTTCATAATTTTAATGTACCTTTACTATTAACTATAAATTGAGTTAATGTAGGTTTTGCTTAGAACGTATTTTGTTAACCAAGAAAAAAATATAATTATTATGTGGCAAGATGTTTTGTGCCAATTTTAAGATATTTTGTAAGATATTAAAAGGGGGTTCTTTTTCAATATGGAGAAATCAATTAGATTTTAAGTATATATCATGTTCTCTCGGATTCCAATGATCATATTTCTAAGGTATTGAATTAGTTAACTAATCCATTCATAATTAAGGTAAATCCATATACTACTTTACACATTTAATTGTCAATTTAATAAACATTTATTGACTATATTCCATAAACTATAACAAAATTAAATCCTTGATTCAAGTTTTAAAAGATGCCTTGTTCTATTATGATTTTGCATATGTTTATTATTTGGTAATGAGTTCCAGAATAATATGATTTTGTTTTTACTTTACATTTTAGAGTTGGATATAAAAGGTTTGTTTTAAGAAAAACTTTTATTCAACATTGAAAGTCTAAACAACATAGACATTTCTAAAGTAAAAGACCTAATCTAAAAATTGTAAGAATGTAGCTGGGTGTGGTGGTACATGCCTGTAATCTCAACAACTTGGGAGGCTAAGGCATGAGGATTGCAAGTTCAAGCCCAGCTTCAGCAATTTAGGGAGATTCTGTCTCAAAAAAAAAAAAAAAGAACTGCAGATGCAGCTCAGTAGGATCTATCCCTCGAAATTATAAAAATATGAATGTTTAAAATAGATATATTACTATATCATATATCTATATATTTATAAATATATATAATTGTACATTCATATCTATAAATTTATATATTTGTAGATATAAATATATAGACACTAAGCTAGGGTTGTAGCTCAGTGGTGGAGTGCCTGCCTTGCATGTGTGAGGCACTGGGTTCTATTCTCAGCACAACATAAAAACAAAGTTATTGTGTACATCAACAACTTAAAAATTGTTAAAAATATATAGATGCTATTAATTTTATGATATAGCAATGCATAAGATAGCTGCACCATTCAATTCAAAAGCAAGTAAACACCATCTTCCATTTTTCAAAGTGAAATTAACACTGTCTACATAAATTTAAAAGATATAGGGGAAATGGCAAGTAAGATAATTGTTTCAATGAAAAATGAATTAAAAAATAAAATTAAAAATGAAAAAGTATATTATGAGAAAAAATGATATTAGCTTAAGGAAGTTGAAGGTATGGTTACCACAGAATTATTTCTACTTCTCTTAAAGTTAGTGTATGCATTAAACACTTGCTTCATGCCTACCGACTGAATTGTGAAACATTAAGATATAAGATATCACACAAAAGAATATTAACTGATCCACTTCAACCTTCTAAATGTTTTGTTTACTACAAGGACTAAACTTGAAGTTTTTTGAGGACAAAAATAACAACAAAAACATCTAGACCTGTTCTATGTTAGAATCCCTGATACCAAATAGGATGTAAATTTCTGTAAAATATATTGGCTTGTTTGAATTGAACTTATTTTAAAAACGTATGATATGTGAAAATATTTTATAAATGTTTTAGTACTTTTATTATATAAGTCACAAGTAGCCTAAGAAAAGTAGATTAACATTTTATTTCTCCTCCACCTGTCATCAATTCTCCCAGTGCCCAAAGTTGCATAATTGAGGAAAAAGAGATTCCTTCTGAATCTGGGTCTTTTTTATCAGTGTTGTTAACATTTGTGCTTATTTCAGGATGACGCTTCCAAAACTAATGAGAGCCAAGATGCTCTTCAGACTTTGCAAATCCAGCTGACATATTGCAGCAAGCCCACAGCAAGCTCACCTGAACTGTTGATTATAGGACTTGTTTATTTTAATAGTAAGTACAACTAGCTCTGACTAGACCCTAGACCTCTGTACCTGTCTGCTTTGCAGAATTAAAAACTGTGGACACCATTGTAAAGAAAAAAAAAGGTAGATTAATAAGGTTTATCCTTTCTTATGATAGCCTTATACATGTATGACAGAAATGCAAAAATATCAAAAAGAAAAAAAATGGCCATCACACCACCCAGAAATAGCCTTTAAAAAATTCTTACATTTCTGGTATTCAGAAAGATATGTTTTAAATAGCAAAATGGAAATTATATTAATTTAAAGAAAAAAATGAAACAAAAAGATCCAATCACTAAAGGAGATGAATGGTATTAGTTTTTTTTTTTTTTTAATGGTATTAGTTTTGTTGAATGAACTTCATTATTTAGGAAGGGAAAATGACTGTGGTACCTTCCTGATGGCTTGACCAGATGCTTTCTTCCCAATAAAGCTTTCAGAGACTCCAAGAAGAGCAGCTACATTTTGTTCAGCTGGACTGAGTTGACTAAACTGTAGAAAAAGAATACATACATGGAAAAAAATCAATGTAACTTAAAAATGTGCCATTTGAAACAAATCTGGCATTTCTTTGGAAATTACATTTTCATGATTTTAAAGGATATGAAAAATGATGATTTTATTTATAAATATTGCAAGTTTTAAAAGAATATGTTATATTCCTTAGATACAACATATTTTAGTAGGATTACAGTCTCATGTGGCAAAATGAGTAAAGGCCCACATATATGATGATAGTTCCATAAGATTACATGGTCTAGTAATGTCATAGCCATCTGATGTTCATACAGTAATGAAATTACCTACCAGTGTGTTTCTTAGAACATATCTGCCATTAAGTGATACATGACTCTACTTAAAGACATGGCCACAAATACTGGTTTCCATGTGATTGTTTAATACTACAGATGGCTGGGGAGAGGGAGAAGATGGAAAGGTTTTGAAAGTAACTGCATTATATATAGCAACACTTAAAAAAATCTTATAGTAATGATTTAAAAAGATGACATTAAAAGTAGAAGTTAGTTTCCTGAGAGTAAAAGCTATATGCTAGCTGGGTGTGGTGGTACATGCCTGTAATCACAGTGATTTTGGAATCTGAGGCAGTAAGATCATAAGTTTGGGGCCAGCCTCAGCAATATAGTGAGGCCCTAAGCAACTTAGGAAGATCCTGTCTCAAAAACCAAAAAAAAAAAAGGCTGGGATATAGCTCAGTGGTAAATCATCCCCGGGTTAAATCCAAGTACCCACCACCCCACACCCTGCAAAAAGATACATATTGCAGGACTGGAGGTATAGTATGCATGAAGGCTTAGGTTCAATACTTAGTATCAAAATAATAATAATAGAAATTATATACTCTTTCTGCATAATGTGTGTTCATACAACTAGCCTGGTCACAGTAAAATCAAAATGGAGTATATACTCTATCATTTAGGTTTGTTATAAGTGGGGCTAGTTCTACCTTGACTGGCAATAAAATAAATATTCCTTTGTATGTATTAATGTCATTGGGTTTGGAGTATCATCAGGCTTGGCTCTGACAGACCTTTCATATAACTAAACTCTCACTCATCAGTGATAGTTTCACTGTTTTCTTTACACTCTAAGCATTATAAAATGCAGAAGTCACTAAACTTTAGAAGAACTGTTTTTGGGGGAATGTGATCAGTGATAATCCTTTTTCTTGGTACCTTTATTTTTGGATAATTAATGTTTATATATAAAAGAAAAGTAATATTTAATATTTAAGTTAAACAAGCCAAAAATGTTGTTATATTATTATTATTTTTTTTTCAAATGTTTCACATATTTATTAGCAAACCAACTCAAACCAGTACTACAGCTTCTGTGACACTATCCAGATAGGGCAGACATTTTCAGGTGGATGGGACAAAATGATCATAGCTTTGATAAATATGTACGCCATTTCACGTCATTCCTTATAGACCCAGCTTGGTTCTCCTCCAGTGTCTCCTCTTGGAATTGTACCTGATTTTATTACCAGTTTTCATTTGAATCCACTGGGGAATGGGACGATTTTGCTTTTGTTTCTTGGCCAAAAATCGCTTGATCCTGAAAGTCTTGTGAGAAGACATGGTGAGGGACCGGATTCGGTGCTCGCACCACAATGGCCGAAAAAAGGCGAAGAGTGTTATATTATTTTTTAAAAAAATCTCACAGACAAAAATGGCCCAATTCTAATTTTTTTTTTTTTTTTTTTGGTACCAGGGATTGAACTCTAGGGCACTTGACCACTGAACCACACCCCCAGCCCTGTTTTATATTTTATTTAGAGACAGGGTCTTGCTGAATTGCTTAGCGCCTCCCTGTTGCTGAGGCTGGCTTTGAATTCATGAGTCTCCTGCTTCAGCCTCCCAAGCCGCTAGGATTACAATAAATATATCTTAATAGAGTCGAAAAAAAAGTAAAGATCAAACATCATTGATAAACTAAGTAGCCTAAGTAGAAAAATCCTATATTCTTACCTGCCTGAAGTATATCATCCAATCAGGGTCACATTGAGAAACCAGATCATAGGGAGTTGTTAAGTAGATGAGATGCAAAAGGCTTTCAAGCACAAGCCCTTCAAGACCTTTCTTCAAGTCTCTGTAGAGAATGTCACAATAAGCCAAATCTATAGTTCCTAAAAGAAAGATACAGATACTTCATCTTTCATAATTACTCAAGGAGGAACAAGCTGATTTTAAATAAAGTCTTATTTAGAAGTTAACTAAATGTAACAAAAAGTCTTCAAAGTCTCTTACTATGTAATCTTCACTTATTTGGAGGCCATTTTGATAGAATAATCAATATTTAATAAGTTCTGATCCAATTACTCTATTTCTGGGAATCTAGCCAAGAGAAACATTTCCATATGTACATAATACAAAATACATAAATTGAGATGCCCATACAGCTCTATTCACAACTGAGAAAAATCAGAAATAATGCAAATTTCCCTCAATAAAGAATAGTTAAACTGTTACATCCATACTATGGATTACTAGGGTATTAAAAAAAATGTGATAGACTAAAAGGAATAGACCTGTTAAGATGTTCATGGTGGGGGTTGGGGGTTGTGGGTCAGTGGTAGAACGCTTGCCTAGCATGAGTGAGGCACTGGGTTCTATCCTCAGCACCACATAAAATAAATAAATAAAGGTATTGGTTCATCTACAACCAAAAAAAATTAAAAAAAAGATGTTATGTTTTATAAATGAAAATAGCGAATTGCAAAAACCCCAATGACTCCATTTTAAAAAAGTACATATGTACATACACACATACATACACACATGAAAATACAGTTGTGTATGATAAAGAGACATTTCATCCTTGAGAAAACACCCAAGATGTCTAAGGACAGACACCACTGGTGATACGATCTTATGGGCTTATGGGCCTACCATTGTATATGTGGTCAGTTGTTGACTCAAGCACTGTTTTGTGGTGTATGACTGTATAATGACATAAATTGAACTGTTAATGGTGGTAGCTCCTGAGAGAGTGTAAATAGGACTGAGTATGGAACTTTCCTTAATATAATCCTGAGTTTTGGGATTTTTTTTTAAAACAACAGAAGTGTATTAGTTTCCATTAAGTAAATTATGATATAACCATTGAGAAAGAAACTCTTTAGGTATAGAGTAATCTCTAAGATATCATATTAAGCAAAAAAGTAAGTTCCATAGCAATATGAATGATTTATTTCTTTAAAAATAAAAACTTAAAATTGTATAAATGCATGTATTAATAATTGAAATGAAAAGCACAGAATAGGTCTGGGAAAATATAAACCTGTTCTTGGTAGGATTTCAAGGTCTGTGTGGTTAATGGGGAGGGAAGTATCAAAGTGGGATCACCATCTTTTCCCCTATATACATTTGCAGTATTTTAATTTACTTTTGATTCAAAACATTTTTTAACTTTTGAAAGTTGAAGTAGCTTATCAGCTTATAAAATGAATGATTATAAATATGAAATCACAAATCCAATTTAAAGAAAGATAAATTTAATTTGTATTTTTCCAATACATTGCCTCAGATTAATAATGAGGTATGAGTTTACCTAAATCTCTCTTACCCTTAAAAGAAGCTCGTCCTAATTTTGTAATATGAAAATTATATTGCAGTTCTTCTTCAGACAGAACAGTATATTTTTGTAGGAGTCCTTTCTCTGTCAGGTATCCAAGTGATTCGACAGTTATTTCCCAGAGACTTTTTTCTTTCAATAAAGTCTTTTGTTGAACCGCAAAAAATGTACCATTCATAAAATGATATATATCATCAAGATTTGTTGCAATCTGAAACAATCCAGGACATCATCAGAGCTTTTTCCTGAAATTCAAGGCATCATTTTTTACATCAAGCAAGATTATTATTTATTTCTGTAATTCAAAGCTATTTAAATAAAAATTGGTATAAAATCTATATAGTTGCATATGATTTTATAAACTAATCTAAAAATTAACAAGAAAAAAAATTAAAGGAAGAAGATATCATGTTCATGCTTTTTTTGTGAAAGCACATATGTATTTTTCATAAAAAACTCTTAAGGCTTTTAAATAATTTTTTTTCACAGTATCTCCAAGGCTGTGCTATTTAGTGCCCAATGCATCTTCACTAATTCCCACCAACCTCCTTCCAGAAACCTCTCTTTGCCCTTTCAATCCAACTGTGAAAGTATCCTTTAATTCTAAAACTTGCATTAAAAATAAAGAAAGATGGAAAATGTAACTGAAAGAATCCACTAAAACAGGATGGACTAAAACAGGATCAGGCAAAACTTTGCCTGAAAGGTTAACTTTCTTGTAAATAAATAGTATGTTTCTACCACTTTTTTTTCTCTCTCTCATTCCCATCGTCTTTTCCCAGTCTTTCACCGCCCCTTCCCCCACCCCTTATTATTTACTACTTAACAATGGAGACCATAAGTAACGCTCAGCCCTCCATTTGGAATTCAGATGCACAATTGACTTTGAATTTAAATAATTCATTCATAGTCAATTTCAATGAAATCAGCATGTTATGCTAAAATATAGTAAATCAATAAGTATATTTCTTTCTCTTATAATTTTGATGATACTTCAACTGGAAAATTTTAGTAGTTATATTATAGGGCACATTTTATATTGCTTCTCTTCTTCCTTCTAATAAAAATCATTCTTAATATTCAATTAAACTAAAAATGCACTTTTAAGATATCCAAGAATTGATACTCGATTTGTGGATTACAAATGTACTTAGTTTCTGTATTGTATCCTACCTGACTGATTACTTTTAACCTCGTGGGAGGCTAGGTGGATGGGTGGATGGGTGGATGAGGCATCTTACTTGATTCCTCTACCACTTTCATGTTATCTTTCTATCCTTCTCTGAAAACCTTTTTGACAGTAGTGACTTTACCCTATTGGGTTAGCCTCTGCCTCTCCAGAGCTTCTTAAAGCTAGCTTCTTCACTGATGCTCCAACCTACAAGTTCACTCATACCTAACTCGAAGGTTAATTTCATTAATTTAAATATTTACTGAGTGTTGTCCAAATGCCAACCACTGTCCAGGGGATGGGAGTCAGTGATGAATGGAAAAAAAAAAAAAAAGAAACTCTGAGCCCTGCTTTCACAGTGCTTACATCCCAGTGGGGCAAAGTCATTAGTAAATAATTTCACGAAGAATATAATTACAGTTGTAATCCCAGCTACTCAGAAGGATGAGGAAGGAGGATGGCAAGTTCAAGACCAGGTTGGGCAACTTATCAAGACACTGTCTCAAAATAAAAAGAGCTGTGAGTACATCTTAGTGGTAGAGCACTTGAAGAGCAGACATGAGGCTCTCGGTTTGATACCCAGTGCCACAAAAATAAAGAAAAAAAGAATATGCAAGCACAGATACATGGTCAAAAGCAGCCTACACAACCTACTTTTCTTTGCCTCCAATTCTTCAAATATAATAACAGAAATTATCTCTTGATAATTTTATTGGGATTGCACTGACTGTATGAATCAATTTGGGAAAAAGTAAAACTAAATATTCCAATTCATGAATATGGCATCTCTCTCCATTTAAGTCTTTTAAAATTTTTCTAAGTATGTGTTTTATAGTTTTCAGTGTATAGATCTGGCACATATTTGTTAAATTTATCCCAAAGTACTTCATGTTTTTTGGATGTCACTGTAAATGGAATTGTTTTTATAATTATTTACAGTAAGCATTTAGAAGCATAATTGTTTTATTATGTTGTCCCTGTATCTTATGACAATGTTAACTATACTCTCAATAGTTTTTGCATACTCCTTTGGACTTTCCTTGAGTTCATTGACATCAGCAAATCAGATGACTTTATGTCTTCTTTTCCAGTCTGTATGGCTACCTTACTATACTGGCCATGACCATGGATAACATGTTGAAGAGTATGGTGAGAACAAATGCTGTTGCTTTTTCTAATCTTAGAGGAAAAATATTTAGGTTTCCTCTATTAAGTGTGATAAGACTTGTAGATTTTTAAATAAGCACTCTTTATTATGTTGAAAAAGTTCTCTTTTACTCTATTGGTTACTGAGTTTTTTCATCATGAACGGGTACTGAGTTCTATCAATATGAAGAATTACATTGACTTTTAAATATTGAACCCATTTTGCATTTTTGGAATAAACCTCAACTGATCATGCAATAGTACTTTTACAAAGTATTGATGAATTGCTACTCTTTTTTTAATTTTTTTTTTAGCTATAGATGGCTACAATATCTTATTTATTTATTCTTATGTGGTGCTGAGGATTGAACCCAGTCTCACATGTGCAAGGCAGGCACCCTACCACTGAACCACAGCTCCAGCCCTGGACTGCTACTCCTTTGATAAGGATTTTTATATCTATGTTTACTAGAGATACTGGTCTGTAGTCTTCTTGTTAACATCTTTATTTGGTTTTGGTATCAAATAATGCTGGTCTTATGAGATGAGCAGTTCTTTCTCTACTTCCTGGAAGAATATGTGTGTAACTGGTATTATTTCTTTCTTAAATGTTTGATAGATTTCACCAGTGAAGTCATATAGATATGGAGTTGTCTTTGTGAGAAAGTTCTGAATTACAAAAATAGACAAGAGATTTGAAAATACATTCATATTTTTAAATTTCTCTTTCAATTAATTTTGGAAATTCATATCCTTCAAAATTTTTTCCTATTTCATCCAAGTTGTTTCATTCATTTTACAATATTTAAGGATACATTTATTCAAGGATAAACCCTTACTATCTTTTTAATGTCTCTAGGATCTTTACTGATTATCTTCCTCTCAGTCCTGACATTAACTGTTTATATGGTCTCTATTAGTATTTTTATACATTCTTTTCTCTTGACCAACCCAGTTGTTAACCTTACTGACCTTTTCAGAGAACCAGCTTACGGCTTCATTAATTTTTTCCATTATCTATTTTGTTTTCATTGATTTCTATTTCTTGTATCTGTATTATTTACTTCCTCTTTAATCTTTCTTTTAGCTTTCTAAAGTGAAATTTAGATCATTGACTATGATCTTTTTATATTTAATAATCATGTAAAGCTATAAAATTTCCCCTGAAGCACTTTTATTTTTCCTGAAGCACTTCTTTATTCTCATCTCACTACTTCTGATTTATTGCTTTTTTTCCTCATTATATGGAAAATATTTTCTAATTTTTCTTGTGATTTCTTCTTTGACCATGGGTTAAAGAGTGTTTTTAGTTTCTGAATATGTGGTATTTCCTTGGTATCTATTTATTGTTGATATATACTCTACTAATTCTATTGTCATTCGATATCATATTCCATGTTTTCAATCCTTTTAAATTTATTGAGACTTACTTTATGGCCTGTAATACTGCCTATCTTGGTGAATGTTTCATGTGTACTCAGCAAATGTTCCACATATACAATGCACACTGGAAAGAGCATAGGCCAACAAGTCAGAAATCTGAGTTACAGTCCCATCTTAATCATAACTCACTGAATAACCAAACTGATCATTAATTCTCTGGGTCTGTTACTTTAATTAATACGTATATGTACGAAAACCAGATGATCTTTATGATCTCCCTCATTCCCTTATTAACTCCTTGGCAACTCTCCTATTTATTATACATGGATTTGCTTCCAAACTAGTCTTGCAATAGTGCCTACAATTACAGATGTTCCTCACATTACAATGAACATCCTGAATAAATCCACCATAAGTTGAATATATTATAAGTTAAAAATGCATTTTATATACCTAGCCTAATTAACATTATAACTTAGCAACATGGTACTCTGTGTAGCATTGGTTGTTTACTCTCATGATTGCATGGCTGACTAGGTTATAGCTCACTGTCACTGTCCAGCACCCTGAGAGCTACCATAGCACATAGTGCTAGCTTGGGAAAAGATCAAAATTTGAACCATTATAAGTCAGTGACCATCTTATCCTCATTTTATAGATAAGATAACTCTGTGAGGCTTAAGAGAGAGTTAATAGCTTAGGGTAAAAAGAGAACTGGATGTATTACTCTAAAAATACCCAAGTATGTGTAATACTTGAATGACCACAAAACTAATTTTCCACAAGTGACCATATCAACTCTTCAGATTAGTATTTAAGCACGGTCCTCCATTCTCCCCAGTCTATGGCACATGTTTTCCTTTGGTCTTCTACTCTTCAGAGTCCTCAGCCCTCCTGTAGAGCTAGAATATCGTCTATTAGCTATTACCCACATCAAGTTAAGCTTTCTTTCATTTTTGATTTTTCTCTTCCCCCTGCTTATCTAATATCTGTTTCTCTTTCAAACCCAACACTAATTCCTTTCTTTCCTTTCCTTTCTTTCACCCTTTAAGTAACCAGGTGATACAGCAATTATACATGCTTCTGCAAGATAATCAAAATTTTTGTCTTGTGATATCTCTTATTTATCAGTTTTATTTTACATGTTTACTTAAACTGTTCATGTTGATGAAGGCAAACTATATGATGGGTAAGAACACTGACTATCTATAGTTAAAGACAAAGCTAAATTCAAACTCTGGCTTTGCCACTTTTTGGGTGAAAGACCTTAGGGATAGGGATAGATTTTAATTAACAAGAATAACCCTAAAAGAGAGATTTAACTAAAGGATCACTGTGAGAGAGTTAAGTTTTAATATTAGGAAAAAGAATGTTTTCCTGTAATGCTTCTCTTTCTCTCTCCCATCTGATAAAAACTCTACAGATCTCCCCAGTGTTAATAATATCCTAGAATGGTCACAAGACTGCTGTACCTAACTCCTAATAAGGATAGACATGTTGGCTTATCCCACACAAGAACCCACTGTTTTACAGTTCCTTTTATTCCCCATAGTATACACTAAAGTCTCTTACTTTTGACATGACATAGGATACACAAAAGTCTCATACTTATATGCCAGTTATAAGAAATGAAAATTTGAAATATAACTCAAGGATTAAAAAATATACATATACATCCAGATTCAGATTTAGTATAAACTAAATACTGAATACAGATTTAGTATAAACTAAATATAAATACTAATAAATAAATACAGATTTGGTATAAACTAAATATAAACTAAAAGTTTATGACTAAACTTCCTTTTAGTATAAAAGGAAGTTTAGTCATAAACTTCCTTTCCATATTAGATTAAATGTTAACATTTCTTTCATAATTTATAATGTACATAAGTTTTTACCTCTATTCTCTCTGGTAACAGTAATAACACTAAAAAATATTTTAAAATACCTTCAAACCAATCAAAGACAGAAACAAAGTTTGAATTCCCTTGGTGAATTCCTGAACGAGACAGCTATAACAGTTTTCCAGTGGTCTGCTTATTAGCTCCAAGACCTATAAAAGTTAAAATAATGTTATGTTTTGTGTTATTATTAAACATAAATGATGTTCAATATAAAATTTTGTACCTTTGCATGAAACTTGTGGAGCCAGGGGACAAAAACAAAACAACAAAACTCAAAAGAACAAAGAACAAAAATTTAACAGTATCTTTATAAAATTAAAAGTTAAACAGGGAAAATACTTTTTCATTGTCTGAAATAAAAAAATATTCAAACTCTAATTTTTAATCATATAAGAGAAGGATATATCATTTAAAGGAACATTAATAATTAATTTTAAAAGATGATCACATATAAGGGGTTAGACTAAGACCAAGGGGGGGGGAGGAATCAACCAACCAGACTGAGTACTACCTGTTGCTTGTCTTTTTCTTGCAATATGAGGATACTCTCCCCAATAGTATCTATTCCAGCACGGCCAGCTCTGCCAATCATCTGTTTATATTGATTCCTCTTTAAAAATTCCTTAGCAACATAGGGAGCTCTTAAAATAACTCTATGGAATTGATAAAATTAATTAAATTGAATCTACAGCAATAGCACCTATTTTTAAACTCAATTTAATTAGATCTATGTGATATTAAATTTAATGATGTATTAACAAAAAAATAGGTAATTATTATTTACCAAAATCTAGGATGCCTTAGGTTCTTTATGTATATATTTTCAGTAATTCTTTTAAAAATTAAAAAAAATTATTGTACATTGTAATTATACATAGTAGTGAGATTCATTGTTACACATCCATATAGGCAAGTACACAAAGGAATAATAAAATTTGATCATTTTCCCCCCATTTCTTCCTCTCTCCCCTTCCTCTTCCCTCCTTCTGTTCCCCTACTCTACTGGCCTCCCTTTGATTTTCATAAATACCCACTCCCTCCCCTGCTTTCTTTTCCTTTTTCCTCTCTAGCTTTCTCATGGGAGAAAACAGGACTTTGAGTCAGGCCTATTTTGCTTAACATAACTCTCTCAAGTTCCATCTATTTTTCTGAAAATGACATAATTTCATTCTTCTTTATGGCTGAATAAAACTCTATTGTACACATATACCACCTTTTTTCATTCATCAACTGATGGACATACAGACTGGTTCTATAATTTGGCTATTGTGAATTGTGCTGCTATAAGCATGTGTATGTGTATAGCACTATGGTATGCTGACTTTAATTCTTTAGGATCAATACTGAGGAATGGTACAACTGGATCATATGGTGGTTCTATCCCTAGTCTTTTGAGGAAACTTCTTACTAATTTCCATACTGGTTGTACTAATTTACAATCCCACCAACAGTGTAAAAGTGTTCCTTTTCCCTTGCATCTTCTTCGGCATTATTATTTGTATTTTTGAATTTCAGTGTACTTTTGATTTGCATTTCCAGTAATGCTATCAGTTATTTTTTAAATACTTAATAATACCCTTTTTTATTTTATTTTTCTACAAAGGAGTTAGCCAAATCTCAGTTAAGTGGCTTACCCTAAACCAAAAAATTAGTAATTGCCGGAACCATCTTTGAACTCTAGTCTGAATACCTTCAAGGACTATGATCAATCAATAGGAGTAGTCCCCAAAGTTATTTTTGTGTGCATGTGTGGTAATGGGGATCAAACCTGAGGCCTTGCACATACTAGACAAGTGCTCTACCACTGAATTATATTCCCAACTCTTTTTATTTTATTTTGAGACAGGGTCTGAATAAGTTGCCCAGGCTGGCCTCAAACTTTTGATCCTCTTCCTCAGCCTCCAAAGTCACTAGGATTACAGGCATATGCTACTGCAACAAACTCTAAAGTTTCTTTATTTTATATTCCAGAAATGAAAAATCTGACATGCACCACCAAAATATCCATATTTATGAATTTATTTTATTTTGAACTATTTAAAATTGCAGATAACAATTGTGTGTGTGTATGTGTTGTTGTTGTTTTTATAGTACTGGGATCAAACCCAGAGGGTCTCTACAACTGAGACATACTCCCAACCTACTTTATTTGGTTTTGAGACAGGGTCTTGTTAAGTTGCCATGGTTGGCCTCCAACTTGCCTCCCAAGTTGCTGGGATTACAGGCATATGCCACCACTCCTGACTATCAACTATTTTTGATGTACAAAAATGACAATTTGAGTCATACTCAGATATAGAGAAGTCTGTGGTCAGTTTTCCTGTACAAAAGAATAAGAAAAAGCTATGTCATTTACCTATACTAACCAACCTATTTATTTATTTATAAAATTCAACAATCTTAAGACTACTTGAAGAAAACTAACAATATAGAAGAAAAACAAGAACAAATAGAATAAATGTCTAAAATTGATAAAACAAAATGGTACAGAATGTTTAGAAGTTCTAATTAGTATCCACAGAAAATTCCACAGAGATTATATTAAGAATGAGAGTATATTGTTATAAGAAAGTGCCATAATAGAGAATTTTTGGAAATTAAAACTTCATTAAAAAATTCTACTGAACTGTTGAGTAAAGAATGAACAAAGCAAAAGGATATGACTAAAAATTGATTTATGATGTTGTTGCAGTACTGGCAAGTGAACCCAGGGGTACTTTAACCACTGACCTACATTCCTAACCCTTTTTATTTTCTATTTTGAGACAAGGTCTAAGTTGCTTAATTTCTTGCTAACTTGATGAGGCCAGCCTTAAACTTGTGATCCTCCTGCCTCAGCCTCCCAAGTCACTATTACCACTATGTACCAACGCACCCAGCAAAAAACTGATTTTTTGATGTGGAAAGTAAAGTTGAAGAAATTGCATAGCTCAGATAGACTGAAAATGTGTAATTAAAGAAGAACTGGAAGCTTTAACTTTGTATAACTGAAGTTACAAAAGCAGAGAACAGAGATAATGGGAGAAAGAAATAGAGAAATAACCCCCCAAATTAGTTTACATTGCATAGGGAGGCCCTATGCAACTTAGTGAAACCCTGTCTCTAAATGAAATATAAAAAAGGACTGGAGATGTGACTTAATGGTTAAGCACCCCTGGATGTTTAATTCCTGGTACCAAAAAAATAAATAAAAAGAATTCACAATTAAATGGCTTATGAATCAATTCCCCAAGGTTTTTGAGGAAGTCTTTGTTAAACTCTTTCAGATCAATAAAAAAAAAAAAAAAAGAAGAAAAAGCTTGCCAACTGTCTATACAACTAGAATAATAAATCCTAACATTAAAACCAGATAGGGCTGGGCATGGTGGAGCATACCTATAATCCTAGTGGCCTGATAGACTGAGGCAGGAGGATTGAGAGTTCCCAAAGCCAGGCTCAGCAAAAGCAAAGTACTAAGTAACTCAGTGAGACCCTGTTTCTAAATAAAATACAAAATGGGGATGGGGATGTGGCTCAGTGGTTGAGTGCCCCTGAGTTCAATCCCTGGTACCAAAAACAAATAAACAAACAAAAAAACCCAAGAAACAGATGGGGAAAAAAGAAAAGCAGGAAAGAATTCTAATATCAGGAAATCTGCTAATGCTATTTTTCATTAAAATATTAAAGGAAGCCAGGTGTGGTGGCACATGTCTGTAATTCCAGCAGCTCGGGAGGTTGAGGCAGGAGGATCGTGGGTTCAAAGCCAGCCTTAGTAATAGCAAGGCATTAAGCAACTTAGTGAGCCCTGTCTCTAAATAAAATACAAAACAGGGTTGGGGTTGTGGATCAATGGTCGAGTTCCCCTGAGTTCAATCCCCAGTACCAAAAATAAAAAAAGGATTAAAGGGGAAAAAAAAAATGACTCAGCAAATGCTCAAAAAAACAAAAAAAACCCCACATATGATAAATTCGCACCACTACTAAGGGAGTAAAACAATACCAAAACTCTTCATAAAATGGGAATTAAAAAGTTGTGAGCCTGGCCAACACATTCTTATCTCTTACCTTCTTGCTGGTAGGTTGACACCTGCTGCTAGGGTGGATGTGCAGGTAAAAAGGCAGAGAGTGCCTGTGGAATAGGCTTCCTCCAGGAGCCTCCTTTCATCATTTGTTAAACCACTGTGGTGGTAGGCAACTCCGAATGGGATAGTGCGCTTTAAGACAGGACACATGTTGCCACTGCTCATGTTCCTCAAGTTCTTAATCAACTCGCATTTTTCTTTCTCCCTTTGTTTCAGATATTCCCTTAAAATAAAGATCCATTAGAAATATGAACTCTTGGGCTGGGTATATAGTTCAGTGGTAGAATACTTGCCTTACTTCAATGCTAATTTAACTTCCTTAGTTTTTTTTTTAAATCATCATTATAAAGGCACACTATCATTTACTGAAAAGAGTAATTCCTTAATCTTATTCCAAACATTTATATTCTTATAATATTCAATAAAATCAATTCTATATTAGACTAATCTCTACAATAGGATTAGAAGGGTAGATGGAAGGTAACTAGATTAGGATCCAGGTTAATAGTCACTGGCTAAGGGGCCAAAAAGAGTCTGAAAAAAATGATAAAACCACACAAGAGAAACATGTGGAGAAAAAAACTGAACTACTTGTAAAGACATTTTATACTTATTTCTATGGGTACAACAGAGCCAATGTTAAAAAAATTCACGAGCTGGGGATGTGGCTCAAGCGGTAGCGCGCTCGCCTGGCATGCGTGCGGCCCGGGTTCAATCCTCAGCACGACATACAAAGATGCTGTGTCTGCCAAAAACTAAAAAATAAATATTAAAATTCTCTCTCTCTCTCTCTAAAAAAAAAAAATCATAAAATTACAAACCAAGACTTAATTTCTTTTTTTTAATATTTATTTTTTAGTTTTAGTTGGACTCAATATCTTTATTTATTTATGTTTATATGGTGCTGAGGATCAAACCCAGGACCTCACACATCATAGGCAAGTGCTCTACCACTGAGCCACAATCCCAGTCCAAGACTTAATTTCTTAATTACTTAGGAAATTAAATTCAAATGTCCAAATTACTTAAGTGTGAAGATGACTAAGAAAAAAAAAGGCAACGGTATGTAATTAAAGAGAAGTTTAAGCTGAATATGGGATATGATTTATCCCATAATCATTGTAATGATTAGTCCTTTTTGACTAAGTTAGTAGTTCTTGACCTTGGCTGTATGTTGGACTTGCCTGGGTCCCGCTCCCAGATTCTGATTTGTCTAAGATGTATCCTGGACACTAGAATTTTTTAATTTCCAACATAATTCACAGGGCAGCCAATATTTCCAATCACTGATCTCAGCCTTTATATTGGCCAACATTAGCTTACATGTAACCTTAGAATTTTTCCATTTCACATGTAAAATTTACATATGAATTTCACAGATAAGTTTTCTTTCTTTAAGGTCATTTCCTTCAAAATTTAGTATAACAACTGAATACAGTGTTCTGCAAGAAGTAGTCAGTGCTTATTCAATAAATATAACATAGTCCATAATTCATGATAAAAATAAAACAAAATATTTTTAAAAGATTAACATACTTGCTTAAAAATTTGCATATCATTTCTGCTACATTTTCACAGTTCTTTTTACTGGGACAAAAAACTAAGCAAGAATAATTGGGAATAACTTCTGTTACCAATGCTACTAAATGATCAGGATCCATCTTTTTCAAGGTATCAGAATACTGCAAAACAATAAGATGTAGAAACCAGATAGTTAGAAACCATGAAAGCCTACCATTTTTTAAAAATTTTTTATACCTTTATTTTATTTATTTATTTTTATGTGGTGCTGAGGATTGAACCCAGGGCCTTGCACGTGCTAGGCAAGCCCTCTACTGCTGAGCCACAACCCCAGCCCCCACCCCTGAAAGTCTTTCCTTTTTTTTTTAACCTGTGTGTTTAAAAGATAAACAAATAATCCATAATTCTGAATTTATCATTTAATTAATCTTATCATTTCAAAGAAAAGAGAAAACCTACACAAAATATCAAAATTTCACTTTTAGGTTATTTGTTAGAGATTTGATTACTGGGTATATTTAATTTTTTAAAAAAGGTATAAAAAATGAATTAAATTCAAGAAGTGATAATGGAGCTGGGCATGGTGATGCACACCTGTAATCCCAGTGGCTTGGGAGACTGAGGCAGGAGAATTGCAAGTTCAAAGCCAGCCTCAGTAACAGCAAGGTGCAAAGCAACTCAGTGAGACCCTGTCTCTAAATAAAATACAAAAAAGTAGTAGGGACGTAGCTCATTGGTTGAGTGCCCCTGAGTTCAATCCCTGGTGGCAAAAAAAGCAGAAGTGAAAACGGTTAATATTATTAATAACTCTACTACATATCTATATCCACCAAAGCGGAACAAGAGTCCAGAGAGAGAAACACAGATTGATCTTAATATTGTCAAAGGACTGCATAAGACATATCCTCTACAATTTCAAATATATATTTTTTAAACATAGATTCACTAATACTAAAGGACAGACTTTAAAAAATAAAAAAAATTTAACACTGAACTATGATTTTTTGTAACACTAAACAGGCATAAGAAACTCAAAGAACATGAAAGGTAAAGTTATATAAGATCTCAGTTCATTTTACTTTACTGAAAATGAATTAAGATGTAGATTTAGGATATCTTAAAGAATTTTAAAATTGCTATAAAATTCCTTTCTCCTCTTTTCAGTATTCCTCATAAAAGTCACAAGAAATTAACACAGTAGAAATTAACATTTTTATGCACCGATATCTGACCTACCTGGACCATGAATTATTCTTTTGTTGTTACTACTAAATAAATAAACATTTATAGAAGTTTCCAAATTTTCTTAGTTCACAGAACTCCAAGGTAAAAAGATATACATAACAGTTTTATTAAACTCAAACAATTTAATAGATCCATACTTCCTCACAACTTACTAGCACTTGAATTAAAAAAAAATTTAATTCTCAAATAACTCAACAAAGGGATACGTACAAACTTGGTACTGTCTTTATAACTTTGGAATAAAACTAAACACAGCTGCCTTCTTCTGTTTCAGGTTAATTTTCACATGGCATTGGCTTACAGTGACTACAAAAACCTCAACTTTAGTGCCCATGGTTTAGGTCAATGGTGCAGTCATTGCTGTAAAGTCTTGGGTTTGATACTCAGCACCATACACACATACACAAAACCCACACAAACACAACTTCACAAATATTTAGTGTCACAGAAAGGAAGATAAGGTGATATGGTGTTAAAACTGGAAACTAGCTACACTGAATCAATAGTATCTGGTCCAACATATGTCAGATATGAGCCATTTTTCTCAAAAATTTAAACTGTCTCATGGCATCCATGCAAATCTTCTGTGATGTCCCAACACACATGGGCAAAGTACAGGAACCTGGGATATAAAGGTTATAAACATTACCTTATAATTGAGGAGACGTGAAAAAGTCATGCCACTGTCAGCTTTGCTGTCGACCTCATATATTGTATCATTTATTTTCAGATATTCTTTTAGTTCAACCTTGAATTTTAAAACATTGCAATTAATACCACATATCTTCAATTTTAAATTTTGTGAAATATGATATAGAAAGGACAGCTATGCAAGTATTTTAGCTTTTTTAAGATATCTAAAATATGTTTCAACTTAAAATGCTAAAGTTCTTGCTTTACCATTTCTTTATTGCCTCTTTAAATCAACATAGGGATTAATACTTTTGAAGAAAGATTTGAATTAAGTAGTCTAATGTCCAAAAGGAAAACGCTTTGGTATTTGTTACAAGAAGTACAAGGGAGTCACAGTGCTCACATCCTTTATCTTCTATAAAGGAGTTACCTTCTCTCTTAAGATCTAAAACTTCCTATGTGAGTCATCAGCTTTAATTCTAAAACCAACATATTATTTTTAATTTAAGTATTTGTGGACAAAAATAGTTTGTGAACACATCTCATTTCATTTTTAAAAGAACAGTGTCTAAGCTAGGCATGTTGACGTATGCCTGTAATCCCAGTGCCTTGGGAAAAGTCAGGAGGATCACAAGTTCAAAGCCAGCCTCAGCAATGATGAGGTACTTAGCAACTCAGTGAGACCCTGTCTCTAAATAAAATACAAAATGGGGCTGGGGATGTGACTCAGTGGTTGAATGCCCCTGAGTTCAATTCCTGGTACCAAAAAAAAAAAAAAAAAAAAAAAGATAATGTAAAGTTCAAAAAATATTTTTTTTTAATATTTTTTCCAAAAATATTTGAAAATATTCCCTGGGGATTGGATCCAGAGACAATGTCACATCCCCAGCCCTTTTCATTTTTAAAAATTTTGAGATAGTTTCTCAATAAATTATTTAGGGCCTCATTAAGTTGCTGAGGCTGGCTTCAAACTTGTGATCCTCCTCCCTCAGTCTCTCAAGTTACTGGGATTATAGTCATGCACCACCATGCCCATCTTAAAACCTATTTCTAGAAAATTTTCAAATTTGGAATGTAAAAATATTATATTTCAAATTAAGAACTGGTGTTTTTCAAACATTATTTTCTGAAAGCCTATTTAAGACAAAGAACATGTGCACTATTACTGTAGACAGGCAGTACATGTATGAGATATTTTCAAATAAATATGAAGTATGTTTGTTTATTTCCTTCAAATACCTTGGGAACGCTATTACTGAGGAGTTTAAATTTAAATGCATGTTAAGTCTTAACTTATTAAGAAAGAATAACAATCAAAACATAGCTACTTGAAAATATTTTAAGATAAAATCTTCAATGTGTCAGTAACTCCAAGCACATCTCACTAAACTGTGGCCAGCTAAAAATTTACGTTAAAAAATAAGAAGTGAAAAAATGGTCTGAAAAAATTCACTCAATATGGGCTGGGGCTGTGGCTCAGCAGTAGCGCACTTGCCTGGTATGTGTGAGGCACTGGATTCGATTCTCAGCACCACATATAAATAAATAAAAAATAATAAAGGTCTATCAACAACTAAAAAAAAATATTTTAAAAAAATTTCAGGGCGGGGCTGTGGCTCAGTTAGGGCGGGGCTGTGGCTCAGTTGGTAGAGGGCTTGCCTCACATGCTTAAGGCCCTGGGTTCAATCCCTAGCACCACAAAAGAAAAAAATTTCACTCAATAAATGTTCACTGAGGCAACATAGGCCAGGCATTATTCCCAAGTGCTATGGATACATTAGGGACCCAAGCCAAGAACCCCAACCTCAAAGAATTAATATTCTCTATATACAAACTATTAGCATATACTATGGTGAGTGCAGTTATGCCCCTTCACTACCCCATAGAATTTTAAAATATACTATATTTACTTTTATTTCTAATATGAATATATAACAAATCAATACCGTGCAAACCTTAGGGTACATACTGGTCTAAACTGACTGGTATAATATTCTGCTTGAAGGAACTGTTGGAGGTCTTCAACGTTGTTTAATGTTGCACTCATACCAATAACCTGAGTTGTTTCTGAAACAAAAACAAAACAATCTTAAAAGTATTAAGAAAATGCAGCATTTAATATATCATAAAACAATTTAGCAATATTTTATGCTCTGAATACTTCCTAAATAATATGGGAAAGGGGTAGTGGGGAGAGAGTAAGAAAACTAAAAATGCAGGTTGAATACCCTTTATCTGAAATGCTTGGTAAAAGAATTGTTTCAGATTTTCGATTTGTCAGATTTGAATATTATATACATTTGAATATTATATACATATATATTTGAATATTTGAATATACATAAAGAAATATTTTACGGAGGTGGACCAAAGACTAAACAAAAAATTCATTTATTTCATAAGCATCTTATACATGTAGTTTGAAGGTAATTTTACATAATATTTTATGTACCTGCATTTTGACTTAGTCTTGGTTGCTCACAGAACCTTCAAGCAGGAATATTATGACCATCAAATGAGGTCAGTGAAATTTTCCACTTGTAGCATTGTCTTGGCACTCAAGTTTTGGATTATGACACACTTCATATTTTTGGTTTTCAGATTGGGAATGCTCAAACTGCATATGACCAGAATATTAATCTGGCAATCAAATAATGCAATCTTTCAGGAATCCTGAAAGTTATTACTTAGAATTTTGTAAAATTTCAAATGTGGCAAGAAGTAGGATATTTATTAAGGCTTTTAAACAAAAATAATGGGTATAAATAGGTATGTGGCTATCTGAATCATCTTTATGAGAAGTTACAATATGTTTCTTTGGGTGATGGACACTTGTAGGATATAGGGCTAAATGAGTCCAAAACTCTTGCAACTTGAAAGTTCTTCAGGTAATCTTGCTATCAGGTTGCCAACATTTTCAAAAATTTTTAAAATACATGAAGCTCATGAAATTCTATGAATTCCTAGGTGTAAAAAATGGTTGCTTTTGTATTTAGCTATCAAATTAAAAACCCAAGAAGCCTTTTTAGCAAATGTTTCTTCATTGCTACTCTCTTGTTTTGAAGGGATCATTCAGGATGTTATCTGAAAAAGAACTAAGTGCTATTCCTTCCTACTTCATTAAGGTGGACTCTAAATCTGAAGAGGTGAGCAGAGGGAGGGTCAAATAAAAAAGGCAGTGCTATGAATTTGGGATTTATGCAGAAAACAAAGGGAAGCTATTAAAAGATGGCAAATAGTAAAATAAACTAATTGCTTCTGGGAAAGATCATTGATTCTACACCAGACAGTGCAGAAGAAAGAACAAAGGAGAAGCTTGGTACTTTCTGTAGCAATCCAGGTTAAGTAAAGGATGAGGTCTTGAATTAAAGAGGTAGTAGTGAAAAGGGGCAGAAAGAAAATAATTTAAAATACATTCATGAGGTAAATCAGATAGGAAGAGTGAAGACTGTAAGATTTTATCCAGCTGAGGTTGGAGAATCATTTGAGTCCAGGAGTTTGAGGTCTGATGGGGCTACAATGCAAGCGGGGGTGGGCTGGTGGTGGTGGTGAGGGCTAACTTGGCTGGCTAAGGATTCAGACTGAAGAATGAGTTTGAAGGAAAAGAGTGAGTCTCTGACCAAGCTTTGGTTAGGCTTGGTTGCTCACAGAACATTCAAACAGGAGTCTCCAGTTGGCAGCTGATATTATTCAGAAAAGAGTTATTATAGTCTGGAAACACAGACTGGGAATACAGACTAAAAGTCACTGGCACACAGCAGTCCTTGAAGTCATGAGTATGGATGACAATTAGTAGGCACTATAGGAAACATGGGAAAAGCCTAAGATGAATTTATGCTAACTAAAATGTACAAAATGAATAAGCTTAGCTATGACAGAATAAAAAGAAGGAGCCACTAAAAAGGTTAATTTTATTCAAATATCTATTAAGCATGAGGCACTGGTGATAGGCCAAATTATACAATAGCAAACATCATGTAGCAGGTACAGATGTTTTAAAAAGATTAACCTGTGTCATCTTTGCAGCAATTCAGTGAGAAAAGTTCTACTACTCTCACCCACATTTAATGCCTAAGGAAGCTTAGGCACTGTTGATAGAACTTGCCCAAGGTCATGTAGAAAAGTGAGCCAAGATTCAAAAAGTCTGTCTTCAGCCATTATGCTCTGCTATCTTTCAAAGCTAAGCTATGATCCCACTTACAAAGAGATAGTAGGAAAGTCAAGAGAAAATGTTTCTGCACACAAACGAAAAATAGTCAAACATTGAAATAAAATTAAGATGTTCATTGAATTTGACAAATAGGTGATCATTTCCTCTCTTCCTCTTCTTTAAGTCCTACAGAATTTATGACCATTAACAAACCATCTTTTCTTCTTCTTTTGAAACCAGGCAGGTTTTAACCATTGAGCTACATCCCTAACCCTTTTTATTTATTAATTTTTTTTTTTGAGACAGGATCTTGATAAATTGACTAGGCTAGTCTCAAACTTGCAATTTTCCTGACTCAGCGTTTGAAGTAGCTGGAATTCCAGATGCGTCACCACCACACCTGGCCACCATATGTCTTCTTATTCATTTGCTCATTATCTGTTCACTTTCATTAAAATATAGGCTTGATGAAAGAAGGGAGTTGTTCTATTTACTGCTGTATTTACAGTAAGTGTTCAATAAATATTTTTTTAAACGAATGATTTTAAAGTGCTGTAACCTACCAAAATACAGCTGCTGTCAAAACTAATTTGGGGAAGCTGAGCTTGCAGCTTAGTGGTGGAGCATGCACTTAGCAAGTGTGAGGCCCTGAGTTCAATCCCCAGCATCTCCATCCACAAATCTTAAGATTTGATTTTATTGTTAATAACTATTCCATATACAGGCTAAGTATTACAGCATTATATCAATAAATGTAGAGATGACATTTAAAATAAATATTTCATGTACATTTAAAGACTATTTGATATTGCAAACTAATTCCTTAAAGTAACCAATTAAATATCCTACTTTATTGGGATTATGATGATAGTTATGACACCCTTCCTGAGTGGAATGGTCCAGGCACTGTGGAATGCTTTAAATGTTTTAACTCAGAACACTCACAATTCTCTCCTCAGGTTGAGGCTGTTACTATCTCCATAGATAAAGAAACACAAAAGTTGAGTGATGTGACTATGCAAACAGACCTAATGAGTGTACAGGAATAAGAGGTGATTCCTTAAATACTATGGTACTCATTCCTACTGTGCAGGGGCACACATGTGTAATCCCAGCAGCCTGGGCAGCTGAGACAGGAGGATCGTGAGTTCAAAGCCAGCCTCAGCATCTTTGAGGCACTAAGCAACTCAGTGAGACCCTGTCTCTAATAAAATATAAAACTGGGCTGGGAAGTGACTCAGTGGTTGAGTGCCCCTGAGTCAATCCCGGGTACTTCCCCATCTACCACCAAATAAAAGAATTCTATTCATTCAACAAAAATTTATATATTTACTTTAGAAATTAAAAAAAAAAAACCACCTAAGGCAGAAAGCTTAAGTATCTTGCTATAGGTTACGTAATCTACTGATAGAATTAAGTTATTTATATATAGGTATTTTGATTAGAAGTCAATAAATACTTACTGCTGATGTAGAGAATTTTTGCTAGGGTCATTTCCAGTATAGCACCCCGGCTCCCTTCACCAATCATGTGCAACTTTGAAATGAAAAGAAAAGGGGCAGAGAAGTAAATCTTCATACAATGCCCACATAAACCATGAATATATTTGTATAGAATGAATATGTAATCCTTGCTTTATAACTCTTTAACATTTTGAATATAACAACTATAGTACATATATATTAATCCACTGGTATTTTAAGTTAATGATAAATACAAATATTTGCACTTCAATAAACACTTGACATAAAACCAGATTTAAGATTATCAAGAATGAAATATCTTCACCTGAACCGTATATATATTAAAATACTTTTTGTTATATAGATACTAAGCAGATTCACATAATAATCAGATTGATGAATATAGTACAATAAAAATGTCAATAAATTACAAAGTAGTAACCAACCTCATCTACAACAACCAGACCCAGACTGTCAATCCTTCCAGTTTCGATCAAGGAGTTCACCAAGCTATGTCCTTTTTCAATAGTGGCAATATATAGCGATTTCTTTTCCCTTCTTTTAATTGGAGGAAATCTTCCTTTGCTTCCAGCATATTCTTCAACAAAGAAACCTAGTTCTATAGCAAAACTCGACAAACTTGAAATCTAGAATATTAGTTAAAATGAACAAAAACAAAACACAAAGACCTCTAATTATTAAGTGCTCACAAGGATTTAAAAAAGAAAAGCTAAAGTAGTGTTGAATATCAGTCAATGGAATAGGTCAGATTAGACACACATATCTAATAAATATCATAAAAATAAGGTGTTGATCTTTGCAAAATAAATGCAATGTTTAAACCACATAATAAATGTGAAAATAAACTTCCTCTTTTGATGTCAAAAAAAGCATCAGAAAAACTCATTTGTTTTATACAAATTGGTTAATTTTTGCCTTAGAAACAGGCTAAATAGTAATAGAACATTTAGGGTAGAATTCAATCCACAATTAAAAAAATAAAACTAGTACTAGAGGAGATTTTAAGTAAGTATTCTGTTGCTTTTGTACATCCTAAAAGTACTACTGAATTGTGTGTGTGTGTATATATATATATATATATATATATATATATATATTTATATATATATAAATATTATATAGTTACTAAGCAGTTTCACATAATAATCAGATTGATGAATACAGTATGTTAGTATAATAAAAATGTCAATAAATTACAAAGTAGTAAATATTTAAGATAGAATTTTCTATTATTATCACAAAGAAGTACTGCTTTATAGTCAGTAAAAGTCATTAGTAGTGTTTATGCTGATGTTTAGATCTTAATGTTACAATAATATTAGCAAATAACACTTTTTTTTTAAACACACCTTTTCTTGGACAATTGCCACATATGGAAGGATCATTAAAACATCCTTCCGTCTGCAAAGCAGTTCTTGTAGCATTAAAATCTCGGCCACAAGGGTTTTTCCACCACTTGTTGGTAAGGAATATATTAAATTTTTTCTTTCTTGCACAGAACTCAGTGTTAAGCAAGTATGTTGCCATTCTGTGGAATTACAGAGAAAAAACAGAAATTATTTCCTCTTTTCTTATTGTTAATCTCAAGGAAGTTTTCCAAGAAGGTAAAAATCAACTCCTTCATCTTGTGGCAATCTTCTCCTAGAAGCAAATGCAGTTATAATCTATGTTAAATGTCAAAAATCCCAAATGTGCAATGTGGACAGCCAGTAAGAATTTAGTTCAGGCCTACTTAACAGTGTGAATAACTACTCTACCTCATCACCAGCTGGAGATTCTAACAGGGCAGCCCGGTGGACAAGGACATGTCATTTAGAACATCAGAGGATCAAAAGGACAGTAAAAAGACCTGTGGGTCTTTTAAGTTCTTCCTTTTACATCCTGTAAGCAGAATATGTAAGTTTATCTTCCTCGTTTACCTAAAAGCCATTTTAAAGAGAAACCGAAGGAGGAGAAATAAAACAAAGCAAAACCAAACCAAAAACAACAAAAAACAAAACAAAAAAACCCAAACCAAAACAACAACAACAAAAAAAAAAACAAAACAAACAAACAAAAAAACCCTATGAGATTCTGCACAAACTTGGGGACTTGAACTTCATATGGAATGGAAACTACTTTAAACTGACAGAATTGTTTAAATCAGAAAAGGTAAAGATTACTACCTGGCAGTCAATTCCCACAATTTGCAAAGATGGGATTCATGAAAACAGATCAGATTCAAGATATGATGTGAAAACTATAATAGTTACTCCAGAGTAATTTGACAAGGGAGAGCATTAAAAATCTTCAAAAATATACATTAGTATTTTATCAGAAGAAAAGCAAATGACATATTTCACAACAGGAAGAATTGCAAGTGGCTAATAAATACATAAAATATGCTCAACTATAATCTGTTAGGTTGGCAAAGTAAACAATTATCAAAAAAAAAAAAAAGAAATAAAAAATAAATGTCCCATGCTTGTGAAATCTAGAACTGAATAGAGTAAGAACAGGTGTTCTTCTGTATAGTTTGTGAGAACATAAACTACTACAATCTTTTTGGAAAGTAATCTAGCAGTATCAGAAATAAAAGTACAAGCCATGTGTGGTGGTGCACACCTGCAATCCCTGCTACTTGGGAGGCTGAGGGAGGAAGAGCAAAAGTTCAAGGGCAACCTGGCAATTTAGCAAGACTGTCTCAAAATAAAATTAAAAAGCTGTGGGTGTAGCCCAGTAGTAAAGTAATCATGTGTGAGGTCCTGGTACCAAATAAATAGATAAGTTAAAAAAAAAAAAAAAAAGGGAAATCCATATGTGGACAATTTTTATATGTTCACTATATAGTTAAAGCAGATCATAAATGTGTTGAACATGAACCAAAGCATGTGCAAATATTTGAAAAAAATTATTCATAAGTTGGGCTTAAAAATAGTTTTTTAAGAATTAAAGGAATGGTTTCTAGGATATTTACAAAGCTATTTAAAATAGTTATGTCTGAATAACAGTGTTAAAAATTATTTGTTGGGCTGGGGATGTGGCTCAAGGGGTAGCGCGCTCGCCTGGTATGAATGCGGCCCGGGTTCGATCCTCAGCACCACATACCAACAAAAGATGTTGTGTCCGCCGAGAACTAAAAAAAAAAAAATAAATATTAAAAAAAAAGAGATGTCTTTAAAAAAAAAAATTATTTGTTGTTTTGTTTAGTGAGTCCCAAATATTTACAATGATTATATTACTCTTGTAGAGACTTTATTTCCTGTAGTCCTGCTTCTCCAACCTGATTGTCTTCTCCTTGAAAACCCACATTTTCAGACAGCTCCTAAGATCCCAACAGGAGTTCCAGAAATACTAATACAGTGATAGGCTGATGAACTGATCTCTCAGTACGGCAGCAACCATCCCTTCTTTGTTTAAAGTGATGCATTGAAAAGATATGAAAGGACCCAGATTTTTAAAAAAACATCAAACATTATTACTCTGCTACAATGTTTTTTTTCACTTAAATATTAATGCCACTGTCTTTTAACATGCTTAATTTTAATCAATAGGATTATTAACTTCCTCATTCAAGACATGAGAATGTTCAAAGAAATTTCAACTAAATTTGGCAGAGAAAATAAAGCTAGCTAATGCCAGCTAAGAAAACTGTGTACAGCTAGATAATCAAAGAAAAAACAGAAACAGGGTGTCAAAAAAAATTTTTCAAGAACAGTGTGGTCAATATCTGCAGGTAAGCTACCAAGAAGTCAGGTAGGTTAAATATTGGAATTACCACTGAGTTTAGATACCATAATCATCATTTCTCAGGCAAGAGTACAGAACCCAAATTGGAGTAGGTCAAAGAAATATTCAAAATAAGGAAAAATAAAATAAGCACAAAAAACGGTTTGAGAAATGTTTGAGTATGAAGGGAAGAAAAGAGGTTCAAGGTGACAGGATAGGGATGGAAGGTTGAGACAAATAATACTGGACTTTCAAAATAAGAAATATAATCATGGAAGCATTTGCTTCTATTGATTTACACTAATTTTATGATAATGGAGAATTTTGTTTTTATTCCAGAAAAAAGCATTACCATATAATTTTTCAATTCCTTTGAACTGAACATAAAGGTCTCTCACTTTGCTGGGCAATGAGTAAAAAGGACCAAGATCATCTGATGAAGACTCAATTGTTTTCTTAGCAACATTAATTTCTTCAGATAGGACAGTCTCTTTGAGCTGTTTACTCCTAGAAAATATTGGTGTTTGGGCCTTTGCATTTCCAGTCATGGTACTTTTTAGATGATCTTTAATACTTTTTCTCCTACTTGTATCTGAATTACTTCTGACTTTAGAAGAGGATCCATCATTTTGCTCTTGTTGTTTTATGCAATTATGGGACAATTCTTCATTCACAGTATTGGGAAAGGATGAACTCCCATCCCTTTTTTCAGTCAACTGATCACCCAAATCATTTGAAGAGTTCTGCAAATTTTCAAAGTATAAAACCTGAGAAGAAGGCAAATCATACAAAACATCAGTTCCAGGTTCAATAGGGACATCTTCATGCTCAGTCTGGTTCTCCGTGTGCTCATCACTTTTGTATTCAGTAAAGTTGCTTACAGTAGTAACACCGAGTTTGTTTTTTATGCTTTCTGAACAAAAATCTTCAGTGGCAAAGTCTGTAGCATGCTTCCTTTGTTCAGAAAGTTGTAAGTATTTCTGTTCCAAATCATCAACTTGAGCTAAAAAGGAGTTTTCAGTAAAGCTATCATAGTCACCAAACATGTCCTCTTCACTGTCATTATGCTGGAAAGAAAACAAAAATACTTACAGGCAATTCCAGATTCATGACTGACAGAAGTTTCACTACAGAGGAAAAAGGAAAACAAGGCCGGGTAGGTGGGGGAATTTCATGAAAATCAAAGGAAGATCAATAGAGGAAAGGGCCTAAGGAGTGGGAAGTAAAGAGGGAGTGGGAAAGTGTTGGGAAGTGATATTGGCCAAATCATACTGTTATATTGTGTGCATGTACGAACGTGCAACAACAAACCCCATCTTAAATACAACTAAAATGCATAAATAAAAAATGTGGAATGAAGGCTGGGGTTGTGGCTTAGCAGTACAGTGCTTGCCTACCATGTGTGAGGCTCTGCGTTTGATCCCCAGCACCATATAAAAATAAATAAAATCAAGGTGTTGTGTCACATTACAACTAAAAAATAAATTTAAAAAAATGTGGAATGAAATAAAATTCATTACTAAAGCAAATAATAACATCTTCAGCCTAGGGCTGTATCAAGTACATAATTATATTTAAGTCCTGTAAGCCACCCTATAAATAGATATAATTATTACCATTTTACAGATGAAAAACATGGAGGCCCAGAGAAGTGCTCCTGGATGAAACACTGGGCTACTTCTTTGGTTTTTGGTGGTGGGGATTGAAACCATGGCCTGGCACAGGCTCTCTAATGCCCCTAGGATTCTAATGCTTAAACCTGTGCTAAATTGTTAAACAACTGCAAGAATGACAGCCTCTGGGAATTGCATCTCTCCCTTCCAATCCCGGGCTCTGAGGCAGTGACTGGCCTATAACAAAAAGTTGTACCACAATATACTACAGAGAAATTCTCTTGAATTTGGAATTGATAACAGAATGCGTGTACACTGACTTAGGGAGCTCTATTGAACAGAAGAGACACTTTGAGACAGCAAGAGTGTAGCGACACAGAATTTGAAGTGAGAAAGTAGTTTCTCAATTTCTTAGGGTCTGATTACTGTTGTAAAATCTAGATAATGTAGCTTGTTTAACACAGTAACTAGGGCATAATGGGTCTTCAATAAACAGCTTTTATTAGTAAAGTAGGGGCAGTAGGAATTTCAAAGTCTGGGTTTGCGTCTCAGTTATGTCACTTAATTGCTGGATGTAAAATTTTTGTATCTACGTTTCATGTCTATATAGAAGTGGGGATAACTGGGCAATACCTCAGTATTGTTACAACAGCAGTAACAAAATAAGTTACAACAGCAGTAACAAAAGTGAGGGAGGAAATGAAAGGTATTTTATCTAACTGGTTAATTGTCTGCACTTGGTTAGAAACTGCCTCAATTTGGCAGTTTCACGTCCCCTATATCTGGTTTCTCACCCCTTTAGGTGGGCAAGCGAAGTAGGAGGCCCAGGTTTGTATCAGCGCCCCAAAGGTCATAAGGAGGACAAGGCCCTCGGGGGAATTTGAGAGCTGATGGGGTTGTACCTCAACAGGTTGCACGCCCACGGTTTTCCGCCGCCGGCTCCTGGCTACCATCTCCTCCTCCTTTTCTTCCTGCTCATCGCGGGACTGGAGCTGGGCCGCCGAGGGGATGGCAGAAGTGCTTGCTAGGCTAGGGCGGTTCCTTTTGCGGACCGACACCCGCCGGCGGATGCGGGAACAACCTTCCTCCATGACTGGGTCCGAAAACGCTGCCCCGACTTTGTCCACAGTGACTCAGCCGCCAACCTCGAAAGGAGGGCTGAGCGGAGGTGGATACAGGGAGAAAGTGCTGGCGTCTCCATCCACCTTTCGTAAAGACCTCAAACTTATTCCCAGGGCTCTCGGACCGGAACCTGGAAGATAAACTAGACGTCCGCCCTCTCGGTCCAATCGCAAATGTCACTTGATTCTGGCGCGGTGAGTGCGGGATTCAAAACCTGCTGCGCAGGCGCACTAAGAAACCCCCTTTCGCGTTTTTTTTTCCGCGTTCGCCTACGGAACCTTAGAATGAAGTCCTCGAGTCCACAGGGAAGATTACCGGAAGGGACCTATTTGGAAGACTTGGAAAAAGGAAAGGAAAAGGAATAACGAGGAACCATGGCAGCTGTGATTGCTTCTTGCGGTACTTTAGGGAAGAAGTTGACACATTGGATAACGGCTACTGTCTGCCTCCCAAATCCCGGAACTCGCGCGGGTAAAGTCTCCATTGTAGCACCTTAGCCATTGCTTTGGCCCTATTGGTCGGTGGACTCATCACTGTTAACAAAACGAAGCTGATTTCTAGGTGATAACGTTTTTCTGAAATGGATGGGAATCAGTAATGTGCACAACTGCTGCTTTAGAACTGATGGGGCCGTGAGATGTTAAGTCAACTCCTTAAAAATTTTTGAACATAAAAGGAAAGTGATGGGTGGAATAATTCTGTAAAAAGGGCGCTGGCCCGGTGGTGCAGGCCTGTAATCATTTACTCAGGGAGCTAAGGCAGGAGGATCACAAATCTAAGTCCAGTCTCCTCAACTTAGCGAGACCTTGGCTTTAAAAAAAAAAAAAGTGGGGATCTAGTCCAGTAGTAGAGAGCCCCAGGGTTCAATCCTCTGTACCGAGGGGAGGGCCCTGCCTAAGATTTTACGTATAAACTTGGGGAGAAAGGAACATTTCCACAGTCACCCAACAACGAACTTCAGAGGTCTAAGGTCCCAGATCAGAGCGGAATTGTGACATAGGTCCTCGAATCTATAATTTATGCAAGTTTATCTTCTCTGTCAATAATTACTCTCTGCAAAGAATCCATTTTTCATTTTCCCTTTGGTATAACAGTGCCTTTCTTTTGGTTCTATACGTATTAGTGTTAAAATCTGTCTGTAACTGTGGAATAAAAGAGTAAATGTCAGGAAGACAGCAGGTGAAAGGTTTTATGGAGGAAAATATATGCCCTATCCTCAAAGCCCTGGGAATCACGTTTTATGTCTTATTCTGACCCAAATTTAAAGACTATAAAACCTTTATGTTTTGTCCCTTGATTAGTCTTATCTCCATACATCTTTTTTTGGTGTGTGTGATACTGGAGGGCAACCCAGGACCTCCCTCAAGCTAGGCAAGCATCCTGTCACTGAAGTACTTGTCCAATCCTTTTGAAATTTTATTTTGCCACAAGGTCCAAGTTGCCCAGACTGGCCTTGAACTTTTGAGTCTCCTGCCTCAGGCTCTATTGTAACTGGGATTACAGACACTCACTGCACTGAGCTAAAACAAAAATCCTTATTAGCTACTCAGCTAACAAAAAGGAACTGTTTATTACTGTTTCTGTTTAATTGCAGTGCTGTGGAGAAGAGGTTGTTCACAATATAAACAGGGAACCAGCAATGAGGACCTGGTAAGAATTTTTTTCTTTATGTTAGTAAAGCACTTGCACATATGACCAAATTTGTATAACTAATTGGAGTTCAGCTGTAGGATAACATAATATAATTATCATTACTCTGAGTTTGGAACTTATAACTCATTGATTATAGTTTCCTAGGTGAGTTTCGAAGTAAGAGAATTCCTAGACTCTTGTTAGAAGCATAGCTTCTTGCCATATTTTCTTCCTAGATATTAAATGTAAGATGATGTTATTTGGGAATTTCAAAAGGTAGTTTAGGTGAATAGAATAATTGTATATAATTGAACAAAGGGATTGTCCTACCTTTATTTCAATAGTCACTTTTGGTATTCTGCCTTAATAAATGTGACATCAAAATTAAAGTTTTACACCAGGACATTTAATAGTTTCCTCTAACCTATATTTTTGTGGGTTTGAAGTACTATCATGGACTTGGGCAGCATAGGTTTCCTTACTACATGCAAAGGTAATTTGTTTGACACTAATCATCCCATACAAAGCACTTAGCCAGTGTTGAGAAGGAATATAGTTTTTATATGTGAGCGGAATATAAATCAGACTAACAAAGTTTGAGAAATGGGGAAAAAATAAAAGCACTTATCTATTCCCTCTGTGCATCTATCTTGGTCATTTAATCCACACACCATACTTTAAGAGAATAAAGGAAGTTTACTCCCTTTTTAGGCCATATACCCCACTGAGACTAATGAAAGATATAGATCCTCTCTACAGAAAAAGGGACATGGTCATATTCATTTAAAATTTTGCATACAATTTCAGGGGAATGTAGACTCCAAAAACATTTCTAGATTAAGCACCTCCATACTGGAGACAAAACATTGTGACAGTAGGAGGAAGGCGTAACAGAAGCATCAGAGACAGTAGTGAAGACAGAGAAGTCAAAAAGGCTAACACTAACTTATAGAACAGTTTGGGGCTATAGATAAAGCATAATAAGGGGATGAATAAACTATTTAATGATTATATTAACATAGGAATAGCATGTCATCTATTCTGCTTTAAGTTTATCTTAAAGAAGTTTATTGAATTTAAATTAAAAATGTTTAAACATCTATAATTGGAAAAAAGCATTTGAACATAAAATCACTTTCTTTTTTACCAGACTTGCATTGTTTCTCCTATAAACTCTTTTCTAAAAAAAGTTTATATTTTATTCCAGAATCTTCATGAGTTAATTCCTTCTTAAGCCAAATTGACACTAAATAAAGTGCTTGTGCAAAATATGTACACAGGAAGAAATTTACTGTGTGCCTTTGAATGGATTTACATTTGTTAAATTTAATATATTTTTTAAAATCCAGATCACAGTATGTCATGAGATTTCTCTCTTTATCCTAGCCTGTTCCAATGGAAAATCCTTATAAGGAGCCTCTTAAGAAATGTATCTTGTGTGAGAAACGTGTAGATTATAAAAATGTACAGGTGAGATCTGGTTTTACTTTGATACTTAATTTTTAGATTTTTGCACTTTTGTTATTAATCAGTTTTATAGCAGGTTTTATGTAGAGGCAACTATTTTAGTAACTTCATAATTTCAAATCTGGTTATAATTATATTTGTAAGGTATCTTTATTCAACTTCAATTATTTACTATTATTTTAGCTCAGAATTTCTCTATTTTCTATGCTCCAAAGGTTTGGATAATATAGTTCTTCATAGCAGTGATTCTCATTTGGTAGGTGTAAATACTTTGGAAGAAAGTTCCTCTGGTGAAGCTGATCTTTGTACCTCACTATCCCTGTCACTGCTTCAAATGCTGTATCTTGTTTACTCTCAGTAAATTAGAAGCGTCAAATTTAGGGGGAGTCAATGGTGCTGGAGTTAAGTGTACTGATGGTAATATAAATTGTAACCGTCTTTGAGGGAAGAAATTATTAGAACACAATATAGGAGGAAGATTATGCAAAGTGCTAAGAACAGTGTCTGGCACCTACAATGTGAACAGTATTTAAGTTACTAGAACATAAGTTGTAGAAAATGGCCCAATGTGTGTACCTCTTGAAGATCCCAGTTCAGTCTGATAATTTATCTTCATGAGTATGTAATAGCTTATAATGATAGATGAAATGTTTTGGTAACTTGTTATAAGCGCAGTATTTTAGAAGGATATCTGTGGTTTATCAATACCGCTTTAGCATTGGCTGAATATGCTAATTAATGTTATTGCTATATAGACTTTTTGATATGCTGGATTAGATGTTAACTTTCAGTATTTAGAAAGATGACTTGTTAATATGATAGTATCTCAATTAAAATTTGTCTAAAACTTATTAGATCTTTATATTACTTGAAAGTCATGTATATGGATTTTTTTCCTTGAAATCTACATTCAGGGTTGAATAACAATGTATTAATATAAATTTTTTTCCATCCACATAAAACTCCAAACACAGCTTCTGTCCCAATTTATTTCTCCGTTTACTGGATGCATTTATGGAAGACATATAACAGGTATTTATTTTTTAATCATAACCATTTAAATAAGAATTATATCTATCTCTGTCACTTAAGAAAACTGGCAAATTTTCAGATCATGTTATAAATCACTATTAGACCAGATACTACATTGTTAGACCACACTGGATTTAGGTCGTCAGGGTTAACTATACACTGGCCACGTGAAAAACTTGGGCTTAAAAAAATTGTACCTTTTGTTGTGAATTATACTTCAGACATTCTAAACTAAAACTTGTTGATCGAAGACTGTCCATAGATAGACTAGATCCAATCTGCCTCTTGTTTTTGTAGTTTTATTTACATAGTGCCACATGGTTGCTTTGTAGTTACAACAGCAGAGTAGAGTAATTGTGAATGGAGACTGTAGCCCCAAAGGCCAAAATATTAATATTCTGGTCCTTTACAGAAAAAAAAAGAAAATCTGACCTTTGACTTAAAAGTTGTTATAGTTTGACTACTGGCATTTTTATGAACAAAACAGCACTTTTAAAATTTTTATAGGTCTTTGTGGGAAGAAACAGAAAGAAATTACAAAAGCTATTAAGAGAGCTCAAATAATGGGTAAGTGTGCCTTGAACAACTGAATTAGTAAAAAGTTTGCTCATTATTTTTTGTGAAGAACTTTAATATCTCTTTACAGGGTTTATGCCAGTTACATACAAGGATCCTGCATATCTCAAAGACCCTAAAGTTTGTAACATCAAATATCGGGAATAAATGATATAACGTTATTAACAATAAACTTATTTTATAATAAATTGACCTCTATTGACTCAAACTAACCTTTGTGAAGAAAAGTGTTTCAAGAGATCAGGAGTTGAAGCATCTCCTTTATATGACTATTCACAGAATAGGTTGCTTACTTAAAATGGTAATACTCATTAAATTAAATGGTACGTACCTTGAATAAAAGTGGTCCTGTCTGATTGTCACTTATGTCCCCAGTAGTTCATTCATAAAGTAATGAACCACTAATAGGAATAGGAAATATGGGAGGGATGGCTTGTGTTGGAATACTACTTTGGGTCAGATTCTGTTACAGATGGGATGACTTTAGGGAAATGGGTGCAGTAAAGTGTAGTTCTTATGTAATGTTTGGATCCCATGAAGTCATAAATGCTTGAAATCATTTTCTAATTATCAAATGTAAGTGTGCCTGGTTAGGAGGGCGGCTCTTCTCGTTGCAGAGATGTACACTGGGCTGTCTCAGAAAGACAAAACATTTATTCCTGGATGAATCTATCCTTAAACTGATAGTATTCTTTACATAAAGGGATGACAAATGCATAAATCTACTGCCAATCATCTTCTCTTACTCTAGTGTTGCAAATAAGGTTCAGACTGATTCTTGTCTTCCTGCTGTGTATAGTACCAGTTATTTAAGTTAAAACAACACTAGAAATCTACATAAGTCATCCTGATTTATGATGTGGATTCATAAACATCCCATAATAATTAATGCATGTTAACACAGAAGATTCAAGTTTCTGTTACTAGATTATATATTTTTTTCTATTTAGTAATGTCTCTAGAAAGCAATAGGAGTACAAAGTTCAAAGTGTATATTCAGTATGATGTCCAGTGGTAAAGCCTTCATGTGATGGAAGACATATAAATACAACTGCACATAAACACTTTTTTTTTTTTGTCCTAGAGATTGAACCCAGGAGTGCTTAACCAGTGAGCCATACCCCCAGCCCTTTTATTATATTTTATTTACAGATAGGGTCTCACTAAGTTTCTTAGGGCCTAAATTGCTCAGGCTGGCTTTGAACTTGCCATTTTCCTGCCTCAGACTCCCAAGCTACTGGGATTACAGGTGTGCACCACTGCCACCGTACCTGTCATGACACTTTTAAGTGCTATGTTGCCCTGGATGGCCTCTAACTTCTGTGCACAAGTGACCTTTCTACCCCAGCCTTTAGAGTAGCAAGTACCTAAGATTACACATGTGTACCATCATGTCCAGTTTAATAATATACTTTGTATCACTGCATAAGGACTAAAATCTTAATGACTTACATAAGGTTAATGACATAAAGATTATATAAATTTTCATATAAATTTTATGCTTCTTCCCATGTTGTGAAAAATAGTCTCTTTCCCATTTCTAAGAGCCATACTAGTTTAAAAGAATGTGCCTTTTTAAGGCCTTTCCCTCAACAGTTGTGAAAGCAAGATGAAAAGTTTTGATTTTACAATAAAGACATCTTGGCTATGGGTGTAGCTCAGTGGTACAGCACTTGCCTAGTATGTGCAAAGCCCTGGGTTCAATCTCTAGCACCACAAAAATATAAATAAATAAAAGCATCTGATATATTTGGAAGTACTTTATAAAATAAATACAGTAGAACTTATCTATGTAGTACTGTAAAAAAAGGTGAACATAGTAAAAACAAATACATTATCAATGTATTACTATGAACAGCTGAATATAATAAAAATAATAAACATTTGTCTTTACCTTTCGACCAAATCAAAAGTCTTATTTTGGGTTAAAAGGATCAGAATGTGGGAGACAGTGGATATTCACCAGAACCCTTCATTTTCTCAATCTCTTCATCTGTTTCTGTGCCACTGGTTGTGGACGCTTTTTCTTGGTTACTACTATCAGTACCTGTCTTAGATAGTTTGTGTTCTCTCTTTAACAATCGTGATTTCTTCATTTTCCATCTGTCCTCTATGTCTATAGCTTTTCGCTTAGTCGTTGGTGGTGTACTAGCTGGGCTAGCTTCAGGAGTATGGGTATACTCTACCATTAAGGTCAGGTTGTCTACCATATCCAGATGGTGGTTGGTGTTACACCTACTTTTAGAAATATGCCTATTGGTCAAAGAGATAACACAAGAATGAAGAAATTCACTGCCTGGAAAAAAGGTCTGTAAAGCTTGACAAAGCAAAATGTTCTCCTGAGGGTCTTCTTGGACATTCTTCTCTCCTAAACAAAAGAAAATAACAGGATCAACATTTTTTATTCCATAAAAATTCCATGTTCTTTTATAATTAGCTATTTGTCAAAAGAGTCAAAGACTTCAACAATTCTATCAAATCATTCAAAGTGAGAATAATGACATGTATAATCCCAAATTCCTATTTTTATGCCATAATATTCTAGGAGAAAATTAAATTTTAAGTTATATGCTTTAAAATCAACAAAGACAGCATACCTACTATAGTACTAGTTCCTTTTTTTGGTAAGATTTAAGAGTATTAGTAAAAATGACTGCTTTTAATCCCAAAGTGGACATATTCTTCAGTGAGCACAGTTGGTCCATCCATAATACCAATCATGAGAAATGCAAGGAAAGTAGTGATGTGTTAACATTTTACTTACGTGCTGCCTGAATCTGTGCTTGTTGCCTTTTTTTAATTTCTTGTTTTAATCTGTTTACATCCTTTATTAATTTCTCTACTTCTCGTTCACTTTGCTCCACTTTTTTGCATACAGTCTGCAAAATAAAATAATTTAATAGCATAGATAAAACACCAAATCATGAAATAACAGTCTAGATTCACAAGTAATATAAAACCCTCTATGGTACACTTCCTATAAATTTTATTTTAGTTTGCTATTTTCTAGAGGACTTTAATAATAACTCTGTATGGTCCTTTACAGGTTGTAAAATGCTTTTCGGATATATTAACTTCTCATTAAGAGATCGATTTATCATACCAAATATTTCCTTGATAATAGAAATAAACTGGAATATTTAATTCACTGATGTAATTTTGAAATGCAAAGTTCCTGCACACATGTAACATTAAGAAACTGACAATTGAAAAAAAGACAAATGACTATTTCCATGTTATGAAAGGAAACTGAAAGTTTTTAATTCTTATTAGACAATACTTTTGAAAAGCAAGTGGCTGTGTATCATCAATTTTAAAAGTATGAATAATTCCACTTCCTGAGTATATCTCAATATACAACAAAACTTTATAAAGATCATGTTCATATTATATCAAACTTAATATAACTTCTAATTATAGGCTAAAAGTTAAGCCAGTTTCAGTAGATACTTTTAGGATATCTACCCAGCATGATTCAAATAGTCAAGACATGGAATCAATGTAAATGTCCACTGACTGATGAATGGATAAAAAAATGTGGTAATATATACACAATGGAACACTATTCACCCTTAAAAAAAGAATGAGTGGTACACACCTGTATTCTCATCAACCCAGGAGGCTGAGGCAGGAGGACTGCAAGTTCAAAGCAAGCCTGGTCAACTTGGCAAGATCAATAGCAACTCAGTGAGACCCCATCTCAAAATAAACAAATTTAAAAAGACTTGAGATGTAGCTCAGTGGTAGAGCACCCCGGGTCCAATCCTCAGTACCACCAGAAAAACAAAAAGAAGTCAGCTTGATTATGTTGTCACCAATGACAAGATTCTTCCTCTTTATTTTTTTCATCCCTAGAACATTTTGAGATAGAGTCTTGCTAAGTTGTCTGGCTGGTCTAAACTTGTGATTCTTCCCGCAGCCTCCTGAGTTACTGGAATTATTAGGAATGTATTACCATGCCCAGCTAGCAAGTTGATTTCATAGAAAAGTGATTACCAAGGGCTGGAGTGGTTGTAGGGAAATGGGGACAGAGACATATTGCAAAAAATTATCATAGGCAGGTAGGATGAATAAGATCAAGAAATCTATTATACAAGGCTGGGGATGTGGCTTTGTGGTAAAGTGCTTGCTTAGCATGCATGAGGCTCTGGATTCAATCCTCAGCACTGCTAAAATGGAAAGAAAGAAAAAGAAATCCATTGTACAACTTTGAGACTATAGTAAACGACAATACACTGTGTTCTTAAAAAATGTGGAGTGAATACTAAGTGTTCTCACCATGAAAATAATAATTATGTGAGGCAATACATTTGTTATTTAGATCAATTTCTCCATTCCACAATGTGTATAAAAACATGTTTTACATGATAAATCTGACAATTTAAAAATTTAAAAAGTATATATACTGTATTAAAAATAAAGATTATTTAGTAATATGAAAAATGTTTAATGATATAGGAATTTTTTTTTTTTTTAAAACTTACGGAATACATTTTTGTTGCCATGATTGTCAACTACAAAGTGTGTATACATTAGGGGAAAAACTGGAGACTATAGCAAAGTGAAAATAGTTATGTTAAATGATGAGATCTGGGTGTTTCTACTTTCTAAAATTCCTGCTTTTTTCCCCCCTCATATTAAAAACAGTATGTAATATTAGTGGTATGTAAAGTATACTAACCCTTTTTCTCTTAAATGTGCTCTATTGACAAGTAGGGTATCCATGGACATATATTACTTAGATATCCAATTGGGGGAAGCATAGTTAAGGACATCACCAGCTTTGGATTAGGCTTAAGCCACAGCTGTTTCCAGTCAGTTACTGAGCTAGGTGCTAGAACAGTGCAAATCCATACCTGTTGAACAACTTTGCTCATCAGCCTACCTGAACTTTCTTAGAATGGCACTGTAATCTGAGGTTCTACCTAACCAACTGTAGTCTTATCCCCTTCTTTCTCAGATTTTTGCAAAATTGCAATCTGAAGGCTCTTCTTGATCCCTTTCCTTTATCTTTCACAGGCTCAATAAATTCTTGCACTTCCATTCCCATATTGATGCTACCTCTCAAAGTACATGATATAATAAGATACACTGCAATGCATGGTAGTTGCATTGTTACCAAATATTTGCTTCCCTGTTCATCCTGTAAAAGGATTATGTATCCTTGGCCATTGATATGTGATAGCATGGAAGTTTTGAGCTAAATTTTAAGGCTGTTGTGAATTTCCAATCTTCTGGCTTTTTTCTTTTTGACACAAGAACATGTCCCAAATAAGGACTGTTTCTTCAGCATAGAATCTGGAATGAAGGTGACATCTCCAAAATGAATGACTATAGCCATGATATAATGTGGATAAGATTAAACTGTTATTCACTACTAAGATCACAGTCTTTATGACTAGAGTAAAGGAATATAATATAAATCTGAAGTCAGGTTTTCCATAAAAAATTTCAGTGATTATTTGATATGAACTCTGAAGTGGTCTTTAAATGTTCAATGTTAGTTAACTTACCTTTAATTCTTCTTGTAGTGAAGCATACATTTCATTTATCTTATGTACCTCCTTTAAAGATCCATCTTCTTTAAAAAATTCAGAGCTGTGAAAAATTACAATTTTCTCTGGTAAATATACATAACTTGTGTAAATAGACAAGTAGTAGAATGAAACTTGGAGACTATAAAACAGTCTAGTTTTCACCAGGCACGGTGGTGCATGCCTGTAATACCAGTGGCTTGGGAGGCTGAGACAGGAGGATTGAGAGTTCAAAGCCAGCCTCAGCAATGGTGAAGCACTAAGCAACTCATTGAGACCCTGTTTCTAAATAAAATACAAAATAGGGCTGGGGTTGTAGCTCAGTGGCTGAGTGCCCTTGGTTTCAATTCCTGGTACCCCTCCTTCCCTGCCCAAACAGTCTAGTTTTCTTGAGTAATATATTCATTTTATCAGTTTTCCTTTCATTTTTATTCTGTTTGTGTAATAAACCTAATTTCAAAAAATAAGTAAGAGTAGGTTTAGTGGAAAAACAGTTCAGGAATCTTACCTGTGTGTTTTTACTGCTCTTCTAAAACCAGTGGACATACAGGAACCTGATACAGTTTTATAACCCAGCTGTTCAGACATGCCCAGATTGGCAACCACTAAAGGAACCCTATAAAACAGTCTGATGAAATAAAATTTTATAAGTTTTAAAATATAAAGAGAAAAAATAGCATGTACACATCACAATAGACTACCTCCACAAGATTAAACAGCGCCCCCCCCCCCATTCCTTACTGTTTACCAAGATAGAATTTACTTATTTGAGCAACACAAAGCCACCGTTTTTAAAAGCTGTGAAATGAATATGGTATAAGAAAATTTTGTGAAAAAAATAGTATTCGTCTTGGCCACTTAGCAATATCCTGTCTCAAAAAAAAAAAAAAAAAAAATCAACAGGACCTGGGTGTGGTGGTGTACACCTATAATCCCAGCAGTTTGGAAGCTGAGGTAGGAGGATTTCAAGTTTGAAGCCAGCCTCAAAAACTTAGTGAGGTTCTAAGCAACCTAGTGAGACCTTGCCTCAAAATAAAAAATAAAAAGGGTTGGGGAATGTGGCTCAGTTGGTTAAGTGCCCTTGGCTTTAATCCTTGGTACCAAAAACAAACAAACAAAAATCAAAATGGTTAAGGATGTACATTAGTGATAGCACCCCTAGACTCAATCTCTTAATATCCTAGTACCACCACAAAAAGAAGAAAGAAAATTTGGCTGGGTATGTAGCCTGCTGTAGAGTGCTTGCTTAGCATGCATGAAGCCATGGGTTCAAACTCCAGCATTGCAATTTAAAAAAGTGTGGATGGGTGGGGGCAGTATGAGTTGAGCATCCCTTATCCAAAATATGAAATCCCTATATGAAACCTTCCACAAGGGAAATTATATACTTCCCCTCAGGTCCCACTCAAAACACAGGGGCATAAAAAATACTGTATAAAATTATCTTCAGACTATGTATAAGGTATAAATGAATTTTGTGTTTAGACTTCAGTCTCATTTCCTAGATATTTGCAAATATTTCAAAATCTGATACATGTTTAGTCCAATGTGGTCCCAAGCATTTCAGATAACCTTATGGTATTAAGTCTGAGATTTATCTTATCTTCCATGAACAATAAATTTTATCTTAATTGGTACTCTTTAGCCTAATTCTTATGTTCAATGCAAATGTTTATAGAATGAAGGGGAGTTCCTGTTAGACTCGTTTTGGTAGACCATCAAAAACTACCTTGCTTCTTTGAAGAAGGTTACAAAAAAGCTGCACAAGTACCCAGGCTTAAGTTCTACATGATATCCTAATTAACCAATATCTACAACAATTATTTTTCTACCTCACATAGTAAATAACAGCAATTCATCATTCTGCACTTAGTTTCTGATTTCCTTATTTGACTTTCATTTTCTCACCTGTAATTAACAGATGGGTAAGATCACTTCAGAGAGTTGTTGTGACAATGTAATACAACACTGTATGAAAACTTTATAAATTGCCAAAAGTACTATAAAAATATTAGTTTTTTTCCCTATTAGCTTAAAATAGCCAATGACCAACTAACATTTACCCTTTTTGAGGTTTATATAAAGCATGTTCCAGCCGATGAGTAGAACAGCTTTCCGTTATTATACTTGGTGTTAACAGCAGAAAAACAAGTTCTTGGCTTGAAAGATGCTTCTGTAAATTTTTGTGAAGCAGTCTCTCTCTAAATGTCATGATCTGATCTGAATGTCGACGGAATTTGTACCAACCTACCACAGTCTGAAAAAAAATAACAGAAAAAAATTAAATACATATCTTAATGATTATAATTATTATTGCATGTCTTAATATAATTTAGCAATAAAACTGAGTCTTATAATGGACCTTGTTTTTTCGATACTAGTGTTTTAACCCAGGGCTTCATACATGGTAGGCAAGTGTTCTACCACTGAGCTATATGTCCCCAGTCCTTTTAGTTCTAAGACATGGTCTTGCTAAGTTGCCCCAAATTGGCCTCACTTGTGATCTTCCTACCTCAGTCTCCCTAGAGCTGGAATTATAGGCATGCACCACCTTGCCAGGCTTTTAAAATAACTTTCTTAATAGTAAGATTTGAGTCACAGATAAACAAAGAATTCACTTTGTTATATGATTTACCTTTGCAAAGTAATAATTTATTTATTTATATGTGGTGCTGAGGATAGAACCCAGGGTCTCACACATGCCAGGCAAGTGCTTTACCACTGAGCCACAACCCCAGGCCTGTGCAATCTTAATCTTTAGTAAATACACATGAAAAATATTAATGCCATTGTTTCACTTAATGGATAGTCACTCCCCTCAAAACAGTTAGTTATCTGTATTGAATATTTAGTTTATTAAATAAGCTTAGTTGATTCCTTAGCTTCTACCTGAAATTTAAACGGGAATGATTACCACATAGCCCCAAAAGTTAAATTCAAGATGACTGAGTCGAGTTTTATAAACGTAACATGCTAAACAAATGTGTTGTTAGTATCACTAAGTCATTTTTTAATCAGAAAAATAATTGATTTACTGAAAACTTAGTAATCGGAACAAAGAGAAAAATAACCACCATGATTCATAGAAATCTGTGACAGTTTCAACAACTAAATTTGACATTTGTACTTTTAAACTGAAATTAAAATTGCTTCTGTTTTTTTAAACCTAAAACATTTTTGCAGGGACATTTTTTTTAAATACTCAAATGTAACTGTGAAAAAAGCCCAAGCATTTTCAACTAAGGATGCTTTTTGAATGATACTTCTGTTTTTCTTCTCCAGTCAAAGATACAAACTTTAAGGGGGAAAATTATTAACTTGAGAAAATTTTGCATTGGGGAAAAATAATCCATTTTGACTGTCTAACAACTTTTAACTGAACCTGAAGCAAGCTGTGGAGAATTCAAATTAAGTGCTCTATAGGAAGTTGTCCCTGTGGTATAAAAATAGTTAACTGCAAAGCTAGGTGTACTGGCAAGTGCCTGAAGTCACAGCTACTTGGGAGGCTGAGTCTGGAGGATCACTTGAGCCCAAGGATTTGAGACCAACCTGGGAAACACAGCAAGACCCTGTACCCTGTATTAAAAAAAAAAAAAAAAAAAGGAATCACAGCTAAATAAAATAACAGAAATGGATTAAGTCCTAGAATAAATCATACTAGAAGAGAAGAAATCAGTATTAAGTGTTAATTAGAGTAGTCAAGGGAAGGATGGGAACAAGATAAAAACTATTAGTTTTGTATTCAAAGCAACTTCTCTGAATTTTTGGGAAGAGCAAGCCTTTTCTTATCTGCTTTACTGGATACTGTGAAGACAAATATTGCTTAAAATTGTGTCAAAATACTGTTTTCAAGAGCTGAAAATAATGCATATAATACCAAAAATAAAAGGTAAACCATGAATACCTTTTTGACACTTGAAAATATTTTCTTCAGTGCATGCTCATTTACTTCACCTGAAGAATTATAAAAGCTGTAAAAGTCACAAAGATATTTCAAATAAGGTAGAAGTTGGATACTTTTATTAACTTTTTAAATTTTAGTTACTCTTAACTCAAACTACCCAAGCAAAATCAATACCTACTTGCCTGTCAGATGGAAGTCCTAAAGTAAATAGTAGAGAAAATTCACAAATTAACAGACTTAAAATGATAGAAACATAAGGTCCATAAGCAGTGAAAAGAAAAGGAGTGGAGAAACTTTCAAGAGATAAGTTTGCACATCATATATTTTATTAACCTAAAACGAAACAAACTATCCATTAAATATAGGTATTAGACAGTTCATATAGCCAGTTCACAATTAATTTGGTTTTACTTATTAATTTTTTTACAGTTATTGATATGTATGAAAGAATGCATACTGAGTATTGAAGCACATTAACAAAAGAACAATTTATTGCTGATTTCAATTATTGTTTTAGGACATGGTTGGGTTTTTGGGAGAGGTGGGGGAAAGGAATAGATTTTGGTTAAGTTCAGTGGTCTTTATTATGTAATTGGACTGTCCAAGATGAAGGAAGAATCAGAAGATAATCCTAAATTTAGGATTCTAAAACATTTGCTTCCGACTTTCTTTCCCTTCCTATGAGATCGCAAATTATTTCCTTCCTTTTAGCATTGAGATCAACAATATTTTCTATGATGATAAAATGTTATACAAAATCCTATATAAATAATATTAATTACAACAGGCTTTTATTGGGCACTTCCAAAGCATACACTGAAAATGTTCAGTTACAGAAAGCTGGAAAAAATGTAACTTAATAGGCAATATGTTTTTAAAAGAATTGAAAATTTTCCCATTAAAAACATTTTAAGTCAGGCACGGTGGTGCACGCTGTAATCCCAGTGGCTTGGGAGGCTGAGGCAGAAGGATCATGATTTCAATGCCAGCCTCAGCAAAAGTGAGGCACTAAGCAACTCAGTGAGACCCTGTCTCTAAATAAAATACGAAATAGGGTTTGAGATGTGGCTTAATGGTTGAGTACCCCTGAGTTCAGTTCCTAGTACCAAAAAACAAACAACAACTCCCTCACACCAAAAACAAACAAACAAAAAAACTATTTTAATAAGCCAGATAGTGTGGCACATGCCTGTAATCTCAGCAATACAGGAAGCTGAAGCAGGAGGCTCACAAGTTCAAGGCCAGCCTGACATCTTAGGGAGACTTGGTCTCAAGAAATAAAAAGGCCTGGGGATGTAGCTCAGTGGTAGAGCACTTGTCTAGCATGCACAAACCTTGGGTTTCATCCCCAGCAATGAAAAAAAAAAAGAAGAAGAAGAAATAACCCTGTTCCTGTTTCTTTTAGTTTTTACTCTACAATTAATTAGTTCTTTGGCCTTCATTAAACCGTGAACTTTTTATGCCTCTTTGTTTTTAAATGAAAATGACATGTATAAAATCTTTTGAGGAACAAGTATTTCAAATGGCTCTCCTATGCACCCGTCCCTTAATTTTGTTAGCTGCAAAAAGGCTCAGGCATTACTGGATTAGATGGTTTCTTCAGCTCAGTTGGTCTGATGATAATAGAGCTGCCAAATGAAACTGAATTACTTTTTTACTCTCTCTCTTTACTGGTCCATTGGGTTCCTTAAAGAAGTCCTTTCTCATTTAATCAATAGATATTTTGAATGTCAATTGTACATAAAAGTACTTCATAAGGTAATTTTTTCCTGGTATATCAGTTTTTTTTTTTTTTTTCTCCTGTGGTGCTGGGGATTGAACCCAGGGCATTGTGCATGTGAGGCAAGCATTCTACCAACTAAGCTATATCCCTATCTCTGGTATGTCGGTTTTTAAGATCACACTTAGCCCCTTTTTCTGCCACACCCCTGGCATAGATCTTTCTTACTTTAGCCA